>NW_027043180.1:0-39253 GCF_036013475.1 Columba livia
AAGGGGGAAGAAAGCCCAAAGAAAGCCCAAAGAAAGGGTAAAGAACGGGGAAAGAAAGCCCAAAGAAAGCCCAAAGAATGCCCAAAGAAAGGGGAAAGAAAGCGCAAAGAAAGCACAAAGAAAGGGGAAAGAAAGCCCAAAGAAAGGGGAAAGAAATCCCAAAGAAAGGGGAAAGAAAGCCCAAAGAAAGGGGAAAGACAGCCCAAAGAAAGCCCAAAGAAAGGGGAAAGAAAGCCCAAAGAAAGGGGAAAGAAAGCCCAAAGAAAGCCCAAAGAAAGGGGAAAGAAAGCCCAAAGAAAGGGGAAAGAAAGCACAAAGAAAGGGGAAAGAAAGCCCAGAGAATGCCCAAAGAAAGCCCAAAGAAAGTCCAAAGAAAGCCCAAAGAAAAGGGAAAGAAAGCCCAAAGAAAGGGGAAAGAAAGCCCAAAGAAAGGGGAAAGAAAGCCCAAAGAAAGGGGAAAGAAAGCCCAAAGAAAGGGGTAAGAGAGCCCAAAGAAAGGGGAAAGAAAGCCCAAAGAAAGGGGCAAGAAAGCCCAAAGAAAGCCCAAAGAAAGCCCAAAGAAAGCCCAAAGAAAGCCCAAAGAAAGTCCAAAGAAAGCCCAAAGAAAAGGGAAAGAAAGCCCAAAGAAAAGGGAAAGAAAGCCCAAAGAAAGGGGAAAGAAAGCCCAAAGAAAGGGGAAAGAAAGCCCAAAGAAAGGGGAAAGAAAGCCCAAAGAAAGTGGAAAGAAAAGGGAAAGAAAACCCAAAGAAAGCCCAAAGAAAGCCCAAGGAAAGCCCAAAGAAAGGGGAAAGAAAGCCCAAAGAAAGGGGAAAGAAAGCCCAAAGAAAGCCCAAAGAAAGCCCAAAGAAAGCCCAAAGAAAGCCCAAAGAAAGGGGAAAGAAAGCCCAAAGAAAGGGGAAAGAAAGCACAAAGAAAGGGGAATGACAGCCCAAAGAAAGGGGAAAGAAAGCCCAAAGAAAGGAGAAAGAAAGCCCAAAGAAAGGGGAAAGAAAGCCCACAGAAAGGGGAAAGAAAGCCCAAGAAAGCCCAAAGATAGCCCAAAGAAATTGGAAAGAAAGGGGAAAGAAAGCCCAAAGACAGCCCAAAGAAAGCCCAAAGAAAGGGGAAAGAAAGCCCAAAGAAAGCCCAAAGAAAGCCCAAAGAAAGCCCAAACAAAGCCCAAAGAAAGCCCAAAGAAAGGGGAAAGAAAGCCCAAAGAAAGGGGAATGACAGCCCAAAGAAAGGGGAAAGAAAGCCCAAAGAAAGGAGAAAGAAAGCCCAAAGAAACGGGAAAGAAAGCCCAAAGAAAGGGGAAACAAAGCCCAAAGAAAGGGGGAAGAAAGGGGAAAGAAAGCCCAAAGAAAGGGGAAAGAAAGGGGAAAGAAAGCCCAAAGAAAGGGGAAAGAAAGCCCAATGAAACCCCAAAGAAAGGGGAAAGAAAGCCCAAAGAAACCCCAAAGAAAGGGGAAAGAAAGCCCAAAGAAAGGGGAAAGAAAGCCCAAGGAGAGGGGAAAGAAATCCCAAAGAAAGGGGAAATAAAGCCCAAAGAAAGGGGAAAGAAAGCCCAAAGAAAGAGGAAAGAAAGGGGAAAGAAAGCCCAAAGAAAGCTCAAAGAAAGCCCAAGGAAAGCCCAAAGAATGGGGAAAGAAAGCCCAAAGAAAGGGGAAAGAAAGCCCAAAAAAAGCCCACAGAAAGGGGAAAGAAAGCCCAAAGAAAGGGGAAAGAAAGCCCAATGAAACCCCAAAGAAAGGGGAAAGAAAACCCAAAGAAACCCCAAAGAAAGGGGAAAGAAAGCCCAAAGAAAGGGGAAAGAAAGCCCAAAGAAAGGGGAAAGAAAGCCCAATGAAACCCCAAAGAAAGGGGAAAGAAAACCCAAAGAAACCCCAAAGAAAGGGGAAAGAAAGCCCAAAGAAAGGGGAAAGAAAGCCCAAGGAGAGGGGAAAGAAATCCCAAAGAAAGGGGAAATAAAGCCCAAAGAAAGGGGAAAGAAAGCCCAAAGAAAGAGGAAAGAAAGCTCAAAGAAAGGCCAAAGAAAGGGGAAAGAAAGCCCAAAGAGAGGGGAAAGAAAGCCCAAAGAAAGGGGAAAGAAAGCCCAGAGAAAGCCCAAAGAAAGCCCAAAGAAAGCCCAAAGAAAAGGGAAAGAAAGCCCAAAGAAAGGGGAAAGAAATCCCAAAGAAAGGGGAATGACAGCCCAAAGATAGGGGAAAGAAAGCCCAAAGAAAGGGGAAAGAAAGCCCAAAGAAAGGGGAAAGAAAGCCCAAAGAAAGGGGAAAGAAAGCCCAAAAAAAGTCCAAAGAAAGCCCAAAGAAAGTGGAAAGAAAGGGGAAAGAAAACCCAAAGAAAGCTCAAAGAAAGCCCAAGGAAAGCCCAAAGAAAGGGGAAAGAAAGCCCAAAGAAAGGGGAAAGAAAGCCCAAAAAAAGCCCACAGAAAGGGGAAAGAAAGCCCAAAGAAAGGGGAAAGAAAGCCCAATGAAACCCCAAAGAAAGGGGAAAGAAAACCCAAAGAAACCCCAAAAAAAGGAAAAGAAAGCCCAAAGAAAGGGGAAAGAAAGCCCAAGGAGAGGGGAAAGAAATCCCAAAGAAAGGGGAAATAAAGCCCAAAGAAAGGGGAAAGAAAGCCCAAAGAAAGAGGAAAGAAAGGGGAAAGAAAGCCCAAAGAAAGGGGAAAGAAAGGGGGAAGAAAGCCCAAAGAAAGCCCAAAGAAAGGGTAAAGAACGGGGAAAGAAAGCCCAAAGAAAGCCCAAGAAAGCCCAAAGAAAGGGGAAAGAAAGGGGGAAGAAAGCCCAAAGAAAGCCCAAAGAAAGGGTAAAGAACGGGGAAAGAAAGCCCAAAGAAAGCCCAAAGAATGCCCAAAGAAAGGGGAAAGAAAGCGCAAAGAAAGCACAAAGAAAGGGGAAAGAAAGCCCAAAGAAAGGGGAAAGAAATCCCAAAGAAAGGGGAAAGAAAGCCCAAAGAAAGGGGAAAGACAGCCCAAAGAAAGCCCAAAGAAAGGGGAAAGAAAGCCCAAAGAAAGGGGAAAGAAAGCCCAAAGAAAGCCCAAAGAAAGGGGAAAGAAAGCCCAAAGAAAGGGGAAAGAAAGCCCAAAGAAAGGGGAAAGAAAGCCCAGAGAATGCCCAAAGAAAGCCCAAAGAAAGTCCAAAGAAAGCCCAAAGAAAAGGGAAAGAAAGCCCAAAGAAAGGGGAAAGAAAGCCCAAAGAAAGGGGAAAGAAAGCCCAAAGAAAGGGGAAAGAAAGCCCAAAGAAAGGGGTAAGAGAGCCCAAAGAAAGGGGAAAGAAAGCCCAAAGAAAGGGGCAAGAAAGCCCAAAGAAAGCCCAAAGAAAGCCCAAAGAAAGCCCAAAGAAAGCCCAAAGAAAGTCCAAAGAAAGCCCAAAGAAAAGGGAAAGAAAGCCCAAAGAAAAGGGAAAGAAAGCCCAAAGAAAGGGGAAAGAAAGCCCAAAGAAAGGGGAAAGAAAGCCCAAAGAAAGGGGAAAGAAAGCCCAAAGAAAGTGGAAAGAAAGGGGAAAGAAAACCCAAAGAAAGCCCAAAGAAAGCCCAAGGAAAGCCCAACGAAAGGGGAAAGAAAGCCCAAAGAAAGGGGAAAGAAAGCCCAAAGAAAGCCCAAAGAAAGCCCAAAGAAAGCCCAAAGAAAGCCCAAAGAAAGGGGAAAGAAAGCCCAAAGAAAGGGGAAAGAAAGCACAAAGAAAGGGGAATGACAGCCCAAAGAAAGGGGAAAGAAAGCCCAAAGAAAGGAGAAAGAAAGCCCAAAGAAAGGGGAAAGAAAGCCCACAGAAAGGGGAAAGAAAGCCCAAGAAAGCCCAAAGATAGCCCAAAGAAATTGGAAAGAAAGGGGAAAGAAAGCCCAAAGACAGCCCAAATAAAGCCCAAAGAAAGGGGAAAGAAAGCCCAAAGAAAGCCCAAAGAAAGCCCAAAGAAAGGCCAAACAAAGCCCAAAGAAAGCCCAAAGAAAGGGGAAAGAAAGCCCAAAGAAAGGGGAATGACAGCCCAAAGAAAGGGGAAAGAAAGCCCAAAGAAAGGAGAAAGAAAGCCCAAAGAAACGGGAAAGAAAGACCAAAGAAAGGGGAAAGAAAGCCCAAGAAAGCCCAAAGATAGCCCAAAGAAATTGGAAAGAAAGGGGAAAGAAAGGGGAAAGAAAGCCCAAAGAAAGCCCAAGGAAAGACCAAAGAAAGCCCAAAGAAAGGGGAAAGAAAACCCAAAGAAAGGGGAAACAAAGCCCAAAGAAAGGGGAAAGAAAGGGGAAAGAAAGCCCAAAGAAAGGGTAAAGAAAGGGGAAAGAAAGCCCAAAGAAAGCCCAAAGAAAGGGGAAAGAAAGCCCAAAGAAAGCCCAAAGAAAGGGGAAAGAAAGCCCAAAGAAAGGGGGAAGAAAGCCCAAAGAAAGCCCAAAGAAAGGGGAAAGAAAGGGGAAAGGAAGCCCAAAGAAAGCCCAAAGAAAGCCCAAAGAAAGGGGAAAGAAAGCCCAAAGAAAGCCCAAAGAAATGGGAAAGAAAGCGCAACGAAAGCCCTAAGAAAGGGGAAAGAAAGCCCAAAGAAAGGGGAAAGACAGCCCAAAGAAAGCCCAAAGAAAGGGGAAAGAAAGCCCAAAGAAAGGGGAAAGAAAGCTCAAAGAAAGGCCAAAGAAAGGGGAAAGAAAGCCCAAAGAAAGGGGAAAGAAAGCCCAAAGAAAGGGGAAAGAAAGCCCAGAGAAAGCCCAAAGAAAGCCCAAAGAAAGCCCAAAGAAAAGGGAAAGAAAGCCCAAAGAAACGGGAAAGAAAGCCCAAAGAAAGGGGAATGACAGCCCAAAGATAGGGGAAAGAAAGCCCAAAGAAAGGGGAAAGAAAGCCCAAAGAAAGGGGAAAGAAAGCCCAAAGAAAGGGGAAAGAAAGCCCAAAGAACGGGGAAAGAAAGCCCAAAAAAAGTCCAAAGAAAGCCCAAAGAAAGTGGAAAGAAAGGGGAAAGAAAACCCAAAGAAAGCCCAAAGAAAGCCCAAGGAAAGCCCAAAGAAAGGGGAAAGAAAGCCCAAAGAAAGGGGAAAGAAAGCCCAAAAAAAGCCCACAGAAAGGGGAAAGAAAGCCCAAAGAAAGGGGAAAGAAAGCCCAAAGAAAGCCCAAAGAAAGCCCAAAGAAAGCCCAAAGAAATCCCAAAGAAAGCCCAAAGAAAGCCCAAAGAAAGGGGAAAGAAAGCCCAAAGAAAGGGGAAAGAAAGCCCAAAAAAAGGGGAATGACAGCCCAAAGAAAGGGGAAAGAAAGCCCAAAGAAAGGGGAAAGAAAGCCCAAAGAAAGGGGAAAGAGAGCCCAAAGAAAGGGGAAAGAAAGCCCAAAGAAAAGGGAAAGAAAGCCCAAAGAAAGGGGAAAGAAAGCCCAAGGAAAGCGGAAAGAAAGCCCAAAGAAAGGGGAAAGAAAGCCCAAAGAAAGGGGAAAGAAAGCCCAAAGAAAGGGGAAAGAAAGCCCAAAGAAAGGGGAAAGAAAGCCCAAAGAAAGTGGAAAGAAAGGGGAAAGAAAACCCAAAGAAAGCCCAAAGAAAGCCCAAAGAAAGGGGAAAGAAAGCCCAAAGAAAGGGGAAAGAAAGCCCAAAGAAAGCCCAAAGAAAGCCCAAAGAAAGCCCAAAGAAAGGGGAAAGAAAGCACAAAGAAAGGGGAATGATAGCCCAAAGAAAGGGGAAAGAAAGCCCAAAGAAAGGAGAAAGAAAGCCCAAAGAAAGGGGAAAGAAAGCCCAAAGAAAGGGGAAAGAAAGCCCAAGAAAGCCCAAAGATAGCCCAAAGAAATTGGAAAGAAAGTGGAAAGAAAGCCCAAAGACAGCCCAAAGAAAGCCCAAAGAAAGGGGAAAGAAAGCCCAAAGAAAGGGGAAAAAAAGCCCAAAGAAAGCCCAAAGAAAGCCCAAAGAAAGCCCAGTGAAAGGGGAAAGAAAGCGCAAAGAAAGGGTAAAGAAAGCCCAAAGAAAGCCCAAAGAAAGCCCAAAGAAATCCCAAAGAAAGCCCAAAGAAAGGGGAAAGAAAGCCCAAAGAAAGGGGAAAGAAAGCCCAAAGAAAGGGGAATGACAGCCCAAAGAAAGGGGAAAGAAAGCCCAAAGAAAGGAGAAAGAAAGCCCAAAGAAACGGGAAAGAAAGCCCAAAGAAAGGGGAAAGAAAGCCCAAGGAAAGCCCAAAGAAAGCCCAAAGAAAGGGGAAACAAAGCCCAAAGAAAGGGGAAAGAAAGGGGAAAGAAAGCCCAAAGAAAGGGTAAAGAAAGGGGAAAGAAAGCCCAAAGAAAGCCCAAAGAAAGGGGAAAGAAAGCCCAAAGAAAGCCCAAAGAAAGGGGAAAGAAAGCCCAAAGAAACCCCAAAGAAGGGGAAAGAAAGCCCAAAGAAAGGGGAAAGAAAGCCCAAGGAAAGGGGAAAGAAAGCCCAAAGAAAGGGGAAATAAAGCCCAAAGAAAGGGGAAAGAAAGCCCACAGAAAGGGGGAAGAAAGCCCAAAGAAAGCCCAAAGAAAGGGGAAAGAAAGGAGAAAGAAAGCCCAAAGAAAGCCCAAAGAAAGCCCAAAGAAATGGGAAAGAAAGCCGAAAGAAAGCCCAAAGAAATGGGCGAGAAA
This sequence comes from Columba livia, assembly GCF_036013475.1. Lineage (NCBI taxonomy): Eukaryota > Metazoa > Chordata > Aves > Columbiformes > Columbidae > Columba > Columba livia. Next base: position 6,519 of record NW_027043180.1, read on the forward strand.
GCGCAAAGAAAGCCCAAAGAAAGGGGAAAGAAAGCCCAAAGAAAGGGGAAAGAAAACCCAAAGAAAGGGGAAAGAAAGCCCAAAGAAAGGGGAAAGACAGCCCAAAGAAATCCCAAAGAAAGGGGAAAGAAAGCCCAAAGAAAGGGGAAAGAAAGCTCAAAGAAATTCCAAAGAAAGGGGAAAGAAAGCCCAAAGAAAGGGGAAAGAAAGCCCAAAGAAAGGGGAAAGAAAGCCCAAGGAAAGGGGAAAGAAAGCCCAAAGAAAGGGGAAAGAAAGCCCAAAGAAAGGGGAAAGAAAGCCCAAAGAAAGGGGAAAGAAAGCCCAAAGAAAGTGGAAAGAAAGGGGAAAGAAAACCCAAAGAAAGCCCAAAGAAAGCCCAAGGAAAGACCAAAGAAAGGGGAAAGAAAGCCCAAAGAAAGGGGAAAAAAAGCCCAAAGAAAGCCCAAAGAAAGCCCAAAGAAAGCCCACAGAAAGGGGAAAGAAAGCCCAAAGGAAGGGGAAAGAAAGCCCAAAGAAAGCCCAAAGAAAGGGGAAAGAAAGCCCAAAGAAATGGGAAACAAAGCCCAAAGAAAGGGGAAAGAAAGGGGAAAGAAAGCCCAAAGGAAGGGGAAAGAAAGGGGAAATAAAGACCAAAGAAAGGGGAAAGAAAGCCCAAAGAAAGCCCAAAGAAAGCCCAAAGAAAGCCCAAAGAAAGGGGAAAGAAAGCACAAAGAAAGGGGAATGATAGCCCAAAGAAAGGGGAAAGAAAGCCCAAAGAAAGGAGAAAGAAAGCCCAAAGAAAGGGGAAAGAAAGCCCAAAGAAAGGGGAAAGAAAGCCCAAGAAAGCCCAAAGATAGCCCAAAGAAATTGGAAAGAAAGTGGAAAGAAAGCCCAAAGACAGCCCAAAGAAAGCCCAAAGAAAGGGGAAAGAAAGCCCAAAGAAAGGGGAAAAAAAGCCCAAAGAAAGCCCAAAGAAAGCCCAAAGAAAGCCCAATGAAAGGGGAAAGAAAGCGCAAAGAAAGGGTAAAGAAAGCCCAAAGAAAGCCCAAAGAAAGCCCAAAGAAATCCCAAAGAAAGCCCAAAGAAAGGGGAAAGAAAGCCCAAAGAAAGGGGAAAGAAAGCCCAAAGAAAGGGGAATGACAGCCCAAAGAAAGGGGAAAGAAAGCCCAAAGAAAGGAGAAAGAAAGCCCAAAGAAACGGGAAAGAAAGCCCAAAGAAAGGGGAAAGAAAGCCCAAGGAAAGCCCAAAGAAAGCCCAAAGAAAGGGGAAACAAAGCCCAAAGAAAGGGGAAAGAAAGGGGAAAGAAAGCCCAAAGAAAGGGTAAAGAAAGGGGAAAGAAAGCCCAAAGAAAGCCCAAAGAAAGGGGAAAGAAAGCCCAAAGAAAGCCCAAAGAAAGGGGAAAGAAAGCCCAAAGAAACCCCAAAGAAGGGGAAAGAAAGCCCAAAGAAAGGGGAAAGAAAGCCCAAGGAAAGGGGAAAGAAAGCCCAAAGAAAGGGGAAATAAAGCCCAAAGAAAGGGGAAAGAAAGGCAACAGAAAGGGGGAAGAAAGCCCAAAGAAAGCCCAAAGAAAGGGGAAAGAAAGGAGAAAGAAAGCCCAAAGAAAGCCCAAAGAAAGCCCAAAGAAAGGGGAAAGAAAGCCGAAAGAAAGCCCAAAGAAATGGGCGAGAAAGCGCAAAGAAAGCCCAAAGAAAGGGGAAAGAAAGCCCAAAGAAAGGGGAAAGAAAACCCAAAGAAAGGGGAAAGAAAGCCCAAAGAAAGGGGAAAGACAGCCCAAAGAAATCCCAAAGAAAGGGGAAAGAAAGCCCAAAGAAAGGGGAAAGAAAGCTCAAAGAAATTCCAAAGAAAGGGGAAAGAAAGCCCAAAGAAAGGGGAAAGAAAGCCCAAAGAAAGGGGAAAGAAAGCCCAAGGAAAGGGGAAAGAAAGCCCAAAGAAAGGGGAAAGAAAGCCCAAAGAAAGGGGAAAGAAAGCCCAAAGAAAGGGGAAAGAAAGCCCAAAGAAAGTGGAAAGAAAGGGGAAAGAAAACCCAAAGAAAGCCCAAAGAAAGCCCAAGGAAAGACCAAAGAAAGGGGAAAGAAAGCCCAAAGAAAGGGGAAAAAAAGCCCAAAGAAAGCCCAAAGAAAGCCCAAAGAAAGCCCACAGAAAGGGGAAAGAAAGCCCAAAGGAAGGGGAAAGAAAGCCCAAAGAAAGCCCAAAGAAAGGGGAAAGAAAGCCCAAAGAAATGGGAAACAAAGCCCAAAGAAAGGGGAAAGAAAGGGGAAAGAAAGCCCAAAGGAAGGGGAAAGAAAGGGGAAATAAAGACCAAAGAAAGGGGAAAGAAAGCCCAAAGAAAGAGGAAAGAAAGGGGAAAGAAAGCCCAAAGAAAGGGGAAAGAAAGGGGGAAGAAAGCCCAAAGAAAGCCCAAAGAAAGGGTAAAGAACGGGGAAAGAAAGCCCAAAGAAAGCCCAAAGAAAGCCCAAAGAAAGGGGAAAGAAAGCCCAAAGAAAGCCCAAAGAAAGGGGAAAGAAAGCGCAAAGAAAGCACAAAGAAAGGGGAAAGAAAGCCCAAAGAAAGGGGAAAGAAATCCCAAAGAAAGGGGAAAGAAAGCCCAAAGAAAGGGGAAAGACAGCCCAAAGAAAGCCCAAAGAAAGGGGAAATAAAGCCCAAAGAAAGGGGAAAGAAAGCCCAAAGAAAGCCCAAAGAAAGGGGAAAGAAAGCCCAAAGAAAGGGGAAAGAAAGCCCAAAGAAAGGGGAAAGAAAGCCCAGAGAATGCCCAAAGAAAGCCCAAAGAAAGTCCAAAGAAAGCCCAAAGAAAAGGGAAAGAAAGCCCAAAGAAAGGGGAAAGAAAGCCCAAAGAAAGGGGAAAGAAAGCCCAAGGAAAGCGGAAAGAAAGCCCAAAGAAAGGGGAAAGAAAGCCCAAAGAAAGGGGAAAGAAAGCCCAAAGAAAGGGGAAAGAAAGCCCAAAGAAAGGGGAAAGAAAGCCCAAAGAAAGTGGAAAGAAAGGGGAAAGAAAACCCAAAGAAAGCCCAAAGAAAGCCCAAGGAAAGCCCAAAGAAAGGGGAAAGAAAGCCCAAAGAAAGGGGAAAGAAAGCCCAAAGAAAGCCCAAAGAAAGCCCAAAGAAAGCCCAAAGAAAGCCCAAAGAAAGGGGAAAGAAAGCCCAAAGAAAGGGGAAAGAAAGCACAAAGAAAGGGGAATGACAGCCCAAAGAAAGGGGAAAGAAAGCCCAAAGAAAGGAGAAAGAAAGCCCAAAGAAAGGGGAAAGAAAGCCCAAAGAAATGGGAAAGAAAGCCCAAGAAAGCCCAAAGATAGCCCAAAGAAATTGGAAAGAAAGGGGAAAGAAAGTCCAAAGACAGTCCAAAGAAAGCCCAAAGAAAGGAGAAAGAAAGCCCAAAGAAAGGGGAAAAAAAGCCCAAAGAAAGCCCAAAGAAAGCCCACAGAAAGGGGAAAGAAAGCCCAAAGAAAGGGGAAAGAAAGCCCAAAGAAAGGGGAAAGAAAGCCCAAAGAAAGCCCAAAGAAAGCCCAAAGAAAGCCCAAAGAAAGCCCAAAGAAAGGGGAAAGAAAGCCCAAAGAAAGGGGAAAGAAAGCCCAAAGAAAGGGGAATGACAGCCCAAAGAAAGGGGAAAGAAAGCCCAAAGAAAGGAGAAAGAAAGCCCAAAGAAACGGGAAGGAAAGCCCAAAGAAAGGGGAAAGAAAGCCCAAGAAAGCCCAAAGATAGCCCAAAGAAATTGGAAAGAAAGGGGAAAGAAAGGGGAAAGAAAGCCCAAAGAAAGCCCAAGGAAAGCCCAAAGAAAGGGGAAAGAAAGCCAAAACAAAGCCCAAAGAAAGCCCAAAGAAAGCCCAAAGAAAGCCCAAGGAAAGCCCAAAGAAAGCCCAAGGAAAGGGGAAAGAAAGCCCAAAGAAAGGGGAAACAAAGCCCAAAGAAAGTGGAAAGAAAGGGGAAAGAAAGCCCAAAGAAAGTGTAAAGAAAGGGGAAAGAAATCCCAAAGAGAGCCCAAAGAAAGGGGAAAGAAAGCCCAAAGAAAGCCCAAAGAAAGGGGAAAGAAAGCCCAAAGAAACCCCAAAGAAGGGGAAAGAAAGCCCAAAGAAAGGGGAAAGAAAGCCCAAGGAAAGGGGAAAGAAAGCCAAAAGAAAGGGGAAATAAAGCCCAAAGAAAGGGGAAAGAAAGCCCAAAGAAAGGGGGAAGAAAGCCCAAAGAAAGGGGAAAGAAAGGGGAAAGAAAGCCCAAAGAAAGCCCAAAGAAAGCCCAAAGAAAGGGGAAAGAAAGCCCAAAGAAAGCCCAAAGAAATGGGAAAGAAAGCGCAAAGAAAGCGCAAAGAAAGGGGAAAGAAAGCCCAAAGAAAGGGGAAAGAAAACCCAAAGAAAGGGGAAAGAAAGCCCAAAGAAAGGGGAAAGACAGCCCAAAGAAATCCCAAAGAAAGGGGAAAGAAAGCCCAAAGAAAGGCCAAAGAAAGGGGAAAGAAAGCCCAAAGAAAGGGGAAAGAAAGCCCAAAGAAAGGGGAAAAAAAGCCCAAAGAAAGGGGAAAGAAAGCCCAAAGAAAGGGGAAAGAAAGCCCAAAGAAAGGGGAAAGAAAGCCCAAAGAAAGGGGAAAGAAAGCCCAAAGAAAGGGGAAAGAAAGGCCAAAGAAAGTGGAAAGAAAGGGGAAAGAAAACCCAAAGAAAGCCCAAAGAAAGCCCAAGGAAAGACCAAAGAAAGGGGAAAGAAAGCCCAAAGAAAGGGGAAAAAAAGCCCAAAGAAAGCCCAAAGAAAGCCCACAGAAAGGGGAAAGAAAGCCCAAAGGAATGGGAAAGAAAGCCCAAAGAAAGCCCAAAGAAAGGGGAAAGAAAGCCCAAAGAAATGGGAAACAAAGGCCAATGAAAGGGGAAAGAAAGGGGAAAGAAAGCCCAAAGGAAGGGGAAAGAAAGGGGAAAGAAAGCCCAAAGAAAGCCCAAAGAAAGGGGAAAGAAAGCCCAAAGAAACCCCAAAGAAAGGGGAAAGAAAGCCCAAAGAAAGGGGAAAGAAAGCCCAAGTAAAGGGGAAAGAAAGCCCAAAGAAAGGGGAAATAAAGCCCAAAGAAAGGGGAAAGAAATCCCAAAGAAAGAGGAAAGAAAGGGGAAAGAAAGCCCAAAGAAAGGGGAAAGAAAGGGGGAAGAAAGCCCAAAGAAAGCCCAAAGAAAGGGTAAAGAACGGGGAAAGAAAGCCCAAAGAAAGCCCAAAGAAAGCCCAAAGAAAGGGGAAAGAAAGCCCAAAGAAAGCCCAAAGAAAGGGGAAAGAAAGCGCAAAGAAAGCCCAAATAAAGGGGAAAGAAAGCCCAAAGAAAGCCCTAAGAAAGGGGAAAGAAAGCCCAAAGAAAGGGGAAAGACAGCCCAAAGAAAGCCCAAAGAAAGGGGAAAGAAAGCCCAAAGAAAGGGGAAAGAAAGCTCAAAGAAAGGCCAAAGAAAGGGGAAAGAAAGCCCAAAGAAAGGGGAAAGAAAGCCCAAAGAAAGGGGGAAAGAAAGCCCAAAGAAAGGGGAAAGAAAGCCCAGAGAAAGCCCAAAGAAAGCCCAAAGAAAGCCCAAAGAAAAGGGAAAGAAAGCCCAAAGAAAGGGGAAAGAAAGCCCAAAGAAAGGGGAATGACAGCCCAAAGATAAGGGAAAGAAAGCCCAAAGAAAGGGGAAAGAAAGCCCAAAGAAAGGGGAAACAAAGCCCAAAGAAAGGGGAAAGAAAGGGGAAAGAAAGCCCAAAGAAAGGGGAAAGAAAGCCCAAAGAAAGCCCAAAGAAAGCCCAAAGAAACCCCCAAAGAAAGGGGAAAGAAAGCCCAAAGAAAGGGGAAAGAAAGCCCAAGGAAAGGGGAAATAAAGCCCAAAGAAAGGGGAAAGAAAGCCCAAAGAAAGGGGTAAGAAAGCCCAAAGAAAGCCCAAAGAAAGGGGAAAGAAAGGGGAAAGGAAGCAAGAAGCCCAAAGAAAGCCCAAAGAAAGCCCAAAGAAAGCCCAAAGAAAGGGGAAAGAAAGCCCAAAGAAAGCCCAAAGAAATGGGAAAGAAAGCGAAAAGAAAGCCCTAAGAAAGGGGAAAGAAAGCCCAAAGAAAGGGGGAAAGACAGCCCAAAGAAAGCCCAAAGAAAGGGGAAAGAAAGCCCAAAGAAAGGGGAAAGAAAGCCCAAAGAAAGGGGAAAGAAAGCCCAGAGAAAGCCCAAAGAAAGCCCAAAGAAAGCCCAAAGAAAGCCCAAAGAAAAGGGAAAGAAAGCCCAAAGAAAAGGGGAAAGAAAGCCCAAAGAAAGGGGAATGACAGCCCAAAGATAGGGGAAAGAAAGCCCAAAGAAAGGGGAAAGAAAGCCCAAAGAAAGGGGAAAGAAAGCCCAAAGAAAGGGGAAAGAAAGCCCAAAGAAAGGAGAAAGAAAGCCCAAAAAAAGTCCAAAGAAAGCCCAAAGAAAGTGGAAAGAAAGGGGGAAAGAAAACCCAAAGAAAGCCCAAAGAAAGCCCAAGGAAAGCCCAAAGAAAGGGGAAAGAAAGCCCAATGAAAGGGGAAAGAAAGCCCAAAAAAAGCCCACAGAAAGGGGAAAGAAAGCCCAAAGAAAGGGGAAAGAAAGCCTAAAGAAAGCCCAAAGAAAGCCTAAATAAAGCCCAAAGAAAGCCCAAAGAAATCCCAAAGAAAGCCCAAAGAAAGCCCAAAGAAAGGGGAAAGAAAGCCCAAAGAAAGGGGGAAAGAAAGCCCAAAGAAAGGGGAAACAAAGCCCAAAGAAAGGGGAAAGAAAGCCCAAAGAAAGGGGAAAGAAAGCCCAAAGAAAGGGGAAAGAGAGCCCAAAGAAAGGGGAAAAGAAAGCCCAAAGAAAAGGGAAAGAAAGCCCAAAGAAAGGGGAAAGAAAGCCCAAGGAAAGCGGAAAGAAAGCCCAAAGAAAGGGGAAAGAAAGCCCAAAGAAAGGGGAAAGAAAGCCCAAAGAAAGGGGAAAGAAAGCCCAAAGAAAGGGGAAAGAAAGCCCAAAGAAAGTGGAAAGAAAGGGGAAAGAAAACCCAAAGAAAGCCCAAAGAAAGCCCAAGGAAAGACCAAAGAAAGGGGAAAGAAACCCAAAGAAAGGGGAAAAAAAGCCCAAAGAAAGCCCAAAGAAAGCCCAAAGAAAGCCCACAGAAAAGGAAAAGAAAGCCCAAAGAAAGGGGAAAGACAGCCCAAAGAAAGCCCAAAGAAAGCCCAAAGAAAGCCCAAAAAAAAGGGGAAAGAAAGCGCAAAGAAAGGGGAAAGACAGCACAAAGAAAGGGGAATGACAGCCCAAAGAAAGGGGAAAGAAAGCCCAAAGAAAGGAGAAAGAAAGCCCAAAGAAAGGGGAAAGAAAGCCCAAAGAAAGCCCAAAGAAAGCCCAAGGAAAGCCCAAAGAAAGGGGATAGAAAGCCGAAAGAAAGGGGGAAAGAAAGCCCAAAGAAAGCCCAAAGAAAGGGGGAAAGAAAGCCCAAAGAAAGGGGAAAGAAAGCCCAAAGAAAGGGGAAAGAAAGCCCAAAGAAAGGGGAAATAAAGCCCAAAGAAAGGGGAAAGAAAGCCCACAGAAAGGGGGAAGAAAGCCCAAAGAAAGCCCAAAGAAAGGGGAAAGAAAGGAGAAAGAAAGCCCAAAGAAAGCCCAAAGAAAGCCCAAAGAAAGGGGAAAGAAAGCCGAAAGAAAGCCCAAAGAAATGGGCGAGAAAGCGCAAAGAAAGCCCAAAGAAAGGGGAAAGAAAGCCCAAAGAAGGGGAAGGAAAACCCAAAGAAAGGGGAAAGAAAGCCCAAAGAAAGGGGAAAGACAGCCCAAAGAAATCCCAAAGAAAGGGGAAAGAAAGCCCAAAGAAAGGGGAAAGAAAGCTCAAAGAAATTCCAAAGAAAGGGGAAAGAAAGCCCAAAGAAAGGGGAAAGAAAGCCCAAAGAAAGGGGAAAGAAAGCGCCAAGGAAAGGGGAAAGAAAGCCCAAAGAAAGGGGAAAGAAAGCCCAAAGAAAGGGGAAAGAAAGCCCAAAGAAAGGGGGAAAGAAAGCCCAAAGAAAGTGGAAAGAAAGGGGAAAGAAAACCCAAAGAAAGCCAAAGAAAGCCCAAGGAAAGACCAAAGAAAGGGGAAAGAAAGCCCAAAGAAAGGGGAAAAAAAGCCCAAAGAAAGCCCAAAGAAAGCCCAAAGAAAGCCCACAGAAAGGGGAAAGAAAGCCCAAAGGAAGGGGAAAGAAAGCCCAAAGAAAGCCCAAAGAAAGGGGAAAGAAAGCCCAAAGAAATGGGAAACAAAGCCCAAAGAAAGGGGAAAGAAAGGGGAAAGAAAGCCCAAAGGAAGGGGAAAGAAAGGGGAAATAAAGACCAAAGAAAGGGGGAAAGAAAGCCCAAAGAAAGAGGAAAGAAAGGGGGAAAGAAAGCCCAAAGAAAGGGGAAAGAAAGGGGGAAGAAAGCCCAAAGAAAGCCCAAAGAAAGGGTAAAGAACGGGGAAAGAAAGCCCAAAGAAAGCCCAAAGAAAGCCCAAAGAAAGGGGAAAGAAAGCCCAAAGAAAGCCCAAAGAAGGGGAAAGAAAGCGCAAAGAAAGCACAAAGAAAGGGGAAAGAAAGCCCAAAGAAAGGGGAAAGAATCCCAAAGAAAGGGGAAAGAAAGCCCAAAGAAAGGGTGAAAGACAGCCAAAGAAAGCCCAAAGAAAGGGGAAATAAAGCCCAAAGAAAGGGGAAAGAAAGCCCAAAGAAAGCCCAAAGAAAGGGGAAAGAAAGCCCAAAGAAAGGGGGAAAGAAAGCCCAAAGAAAGGGGAAAGAAAGCCCAGAGAATGCCCAAAGAAAGCCCAAAGAAAGTCCAAAGAAAGCCCAAAGAAAAGGGAAAGAAAGCCCAAAGAAAGGGGAAAGAAAGCCCAAAGAAAGGGGAAAGAAAGCCCAAGGAAAGCGGAAAGAAAGCCCAAAGAAAGGGGAAAGAAAGCCCAAAGAAAGGGGAAAGAAAGCCCAAAGAAAGGGGAAAGAAAGCCCAAAGAAAGGGGAAAGAAAGCCCAAAGAAAGTGGAAAGAAAGGGGAAAGAAAACCCAAAGAAAGCCCAAAGAAAGCCAAGGAAAGCCCAAAGAAAGGGGAAAGAAAGCCCAAAGAAAGGGGAAAGAAAGCCCAAAGAAAGCCCAAAGAAAGCCCAAAGAAAGCCCAAAGAAAGCCCAAAGAAAGGGGAAAGAAAGCCCAAAGAAAGGGGAAAGAAAGCACAAAGAAAGGGGAATGACAGCCCAAAGAAAGGGGAAAGAAAGCCCAAAGAAAGGAGAAAGAAAGCCCAAAGAAAGGGGGAAAGAAAGCCCAAAGAAATGGGAAAGAAAGCCCAAGAAAGCCCAAAGATAGCCCAAAGAAATTGGAAAGAAAGGGGAAAGAAAGCCAAAGACAGCCCAAAGAAAGCCCAAAGAAAGGAGAAAGAAAGCCCAAAGAAAGGGGAAAAAAGCCCAAAGAAAGCCCAAAGAAAGCCCACAGAAAGGGGAAAGAAAGCCCAAAGAAAGGGGAAAGAAAGCCAAAGAAAGCCCAAAGAAAGCCCAAGAAAGCCCAAAGAAAGCCCAAAGAAAGCCCAAAGAAAGCCCAAAGAAAGGGGAAAGAAAGCCCAAAGAAAGGGGAAAGAAAGCCCAAAGAAAGGGGAATGACAGCCCAAAGAAAGGGGAAAGAAAGCCCAAAGAAAGGAGAAAGAAAGCCCAAAGAAACGGGAAGGAAAGCCCAAAGAAAGGGGAAAGAAAGCCCAAGAAAGCCCAAAGATAGCCCAAAGAAATTGGAAAGAAAGGGGAAAGAAAGGGGAAAGAAAGCCCAAAGAAAGCCCAAGGAAAGCCCAAAGAAAGGGGAAAGAAAGCCAAAAGAAAGCCCAAAGAAAGCCCAAAGAAAGCCCAAAGAAAGCCCAAGGAAAGCCCAAAGAAAGCCCAAAGAAAGGGGAAAGAAAGCCCAAAGAAAGGGGAAACAAAGACCAAAGAAAGGGGAAAGAAAGGGGAAAGAAAGCCCAAAGAAAGTGTAAAGAAAGGGGAAAGAAATCCCAAAGAGAGCCCAAAGAAAGGGGAAAGAAAGCCCAAAGAAAGCCCAAAGAAAGGGGAAAGAAAGCCCAAAGAAACCCAAAGAAGGGGAAAGAAAGCCCAAAGAAAGGGGAAAGAAAGCCCAAGGAAAGGGGAAAGAAAGCCAAAAGAAAGGGGAAATAAAGCCCAAAGAAAGGGGAAAGAAAGCCCAAAGAAAGGAGGAAGAAAGCCCAAAGAAAGGGGAAAGAAAGGGGAAAGAAAGCCCAAAGAAAGCCAAAGAAAGCCCAAAGAAAGCCCAAAAGAAAGTGTAAAGAAAGGGGAAAGAAATCCCAAAGAGAGCCCAAAGAAAGGGGAAAGAAAGCCCAAAGAAAGCGCAAAGAAAGGGGAAAGAAAGCCCAAAGAAAGGGGAAAGAAAACCCAAAGAAAGGGGAAAGAAAGCCCAAAGAAAGGGGAAAGACAGCCCAAAGAAATCCCAAAGAAAGGGGAAAGAAAGCCCAAAGAAAGGGGAAAGAAAGCTCAAAGAAAGGCCAAAGAAAGGGGAAAGAAAGCCCAAAGAAAGGGGAAAGAAAGCCCAAAGAAAGGGGAAAAAAAGCCCAAAGAAAGGGGAAAGAAAGCCCAAAGAAAGGGGAAAGAAAGCCCAAAGAAAGGGGAAAGAAAGCCCAAAGAAAGGGGGAAAGAAAGCCCAAAGAAAGGGGAAAGAAAGGCCAAAGAAAGTGGAAAGAAAGGGGAAAGAAAACCCAAAGAAAGCCCAAAGAAAGCCCAAGGAAAGACCAAAGAAAGGGGAAAGAAAGCCCAAAGAAAGGGGAAAAAAAGCCCAAAGAAAGCCCAAAGAAAGCCCACAGAAAGGGGAAAGAAAGCCCAAAGGAATGGGGAAAGAAAGCCCAAAGAAAGCCCAAAGAAAGGGGAAAGAAAGCCCAAAGAAATGGGAAACAAAGGCCAATGAAAGGGGGAAAGAAAGGGGAAAGAAAGCCCAAAGGAAGGGGAAAGAAAGGGGAAAGAAAGCCCAAAGAAAGCCCCAAAGAAAGGGGAAAGAAAGCCCAAAGAAACCCAAAAGAAAGGGGAAAGAAAGCCCAAAGAAAGGGGAAAGAAAGCCCAAGGAAAGGGGAAAGAAAGCCCAAAGAAAGGGGAAATAAAGCCCAAAGAAAGGGGAAAGAAATCGCAAAGAAAGAGGAAAGAAAGGGGAAAGAAAGCCCAAAGAAAGGGGGAAAGAAAGGGGGAAGAAAGCCCAAAGAAAGCCCAAAGAAAGGGTAAAGAACGGGGAAAGAAAGCCCAAAGAAAGCCCCAAAGAAAGCCCAAAGAAAGGGGAAAGAAAGCCCAAAGAAAGCCCAAAGAAAGGGGAAAGAAAGCGCAAAGAAAGCCCAAATAAAGGGGAAAGAAAGCCCAAAGAAAGCCCTAAGAAAGGGGGAAAGAAAGCCCAAAGAAAGGGGAAAGACAGCCCAAAGAAAGCCCAAAGAAAGGGGAAAGAAAGCCCAAAGAAAGGGGAAAGAAAGCTCAAAGAAAGGCCAAAGAAAGGGGAAAGAAAGCCCAAAGAAAGGGGAGAAGAAAGCCCAAAGAAAGGGGAAAGAAAGCCCAAAGAAAGGGGAAAAGGGGAAAGAAAGCCCAAAGAAAGGGAAAGAAAGCCAGAGAAAGCCCAAAGAAAGCCCAAAGAAAGCCCAAAGAAAAGGGAAAGAAAGCCCAAAGAAAGGGGAAAGAAAGCCCAAAGAAAGGGGAATGACAGCCCAAAGATAAGGGAAAGAAAGCCCAAAGAAAGGGGAAAGAAAGCCCAAAGAAAGGGGAAACAAAGCCCAAAGAAAGGGGAAAGAAAGGGGAAAGAAAGCCCAAAGAAAGGGGAAAGAAAGCCCAAAGAAAGCCCAAAGAAAGCCCAAAGAAACCCCAAAGAAAGGGGAAAGAAAGCCCAAAGAAAGGGGAAAGAAAGCCCAAGGAAAGGGGAAATAAAGCCCAAAGAAAGGGGAAAGAAAGCCCAAAGAAAGGGGTAAGAAAGCCCAAAGAAAGCCCAAAGGAAGGGGAAAGAAAGGGGAAAGGAAGCCCAAAGAAAGCCCAAAGAAAGCCCAAAGAAAGCCCAAAGAAAGGGGAAAGAAAGCCCAAAGAAAGCCCAAAGAAATGGGAAAGAAAGCGCAAAGAAAGCCCTAAGAAAGGGGAAAGAAAGCCCAAAGAAAGGGGAAAGACAGCCCAAAGAAAGCCCAAAGAAAGGGGAAAGAAAGCCCAAAGAAAGGGGAAAGAAAGCCCAAAGAAAGGGGAAAGAAAGCCCAGAGAAAGCCCAAAGAAAGCCCAAAGAAAGCCCAAAGAAAAGGGAAAGAAAGCCCAAAGAAAGGGGAAAGAAAGCCCAAAGAAAGGGGAATGACAGCCCAAAGATAGGGGAAAGAAAGCCCAAAGAAAGGGGAAAGAAAGCCCAAAGAAAGGGGAAAGAAAGCCCAAAGAAAGGGGAAAGAAAGCCCAAAGAAAGGAGAAAGAAAGCCCAAAAAAAGTCCAAAGAAAGCCCAAAGAAAGTGGAAAGAAAGGGGAAAGAAAACCCAAAGAAAGCCCAAAGAAAGCCCAAGGAAAGCCCAAAGAAAGGGGAAAGAAAGCCCAAAGAAAGGGGAAAGAAAGCCCAAAAAAAGCCCACAGAAAGGGGAAAGAAAGCCCAAAGAAAGGGGAAAGAAAGCCTAAAGAAAGCCCAAAGAAAGCCTAAATAAAGCCCAAAGAAAGCCCAAAGAAATCCCAAAGAAAGCCCAAAGAAAGCCCAAAGAAAGGGGAAAGAAAGCCCAAAGAAAGGGGAAACAAAGCCCAAAGAAAGGGGAATGACAGCCCAAAGAAAGGGGAAAGAGAGCCCAAAGAAAGGGGAAAGAAAGCCCAAAGAAAGGGGAAAGAGAGCCCAAAGAAAGGGAAAAGAAAGCCCAAAGAAAAGGGAAAGAAAGCCCAAAGAAAGGGGAAAGAAAGCCCAAGGAAAGCGGAAAGAAAGCCCAAAGAAAGGGGAAAGAAAGCCCAAAGAAAGGGGAAAGAAAGCCCAAAGAAAGGGGAAAGAAAGCCCAAAGAAAGGGGAAAGAAAGCCCAAAGAAAGTGGAAAGAAAGGGGAAAGAAAACCCAAAGAAAGCCCAAAGAAAGCCCAAGGAAAGACCAAAGAAAGGGGAAAGAAACCCAAAGAAAGGGGAAAAAAAGCCCAAAGAAAGCCCAAAGAAAGCCCAAAGAAAGCCCACAGAAAAGGAAAAGAAAGCCCAAAGAAAGGGGAAAGACAGCCCAAAGAAAGCCCAAAGAAAGCCCAAGGAAAGCCCAAAAAAAGGGGAAAGAAAGCGCAAAGAAAGGGGAAAGACAGCACAAAGAAAGGGGAATGACAGCCCAAAGAAAGGGGAAAGAAAGCCCAAAGAAAGGAGAAAGAAAGCCCAAAGAAAGGGGAAAGAAAGCCCAAAGAAAGCCCAAAGAAAGCCCAAGGAAAGCCCAAAGAAAGGGGATAGAAAGCCGAAAGAAAGGGGAAAGAAAGCCCAAAGAAAGCCCAAAGAAAGGGGAAAGAAAGCCCAAAGAAAGGGGAAACAAAGCCCAAAGAAAGGGGGAAGAAAGGGGAAAGAAAGCCCAAAGAAAGGGGAAAGAAAGGGGAAAGAAAGCCCAAAGAAAGGGGAAAGAAAGCCCAATGAAACCCCAAAGAAAGGGGAAAGAAAGCCCAAAGAAACCCCAAAGAAAGGGGAAAGAAAGCCCAAAGAAAGGGGAAAGAAAGCCCAAGGAGAGGGGAAAGAAATCCCAAAGAAAGGGGAAATAAAGCCCAAAGAAAGGGGAAAGAAAGCCCAAAGAAAGAGGAAAGAAAGGGGGAAAGAAAGCCCAAAGAAAGGGGAAAGAAAGGGGGAAGAAAGCCCAAAGAAAGCCCAAAGAAAGGGTAAAGAACGGGGAAAGAAAGCCCAAAGAAAGCCCAAAGAAAGCCCAAAGAAAGGGGAAAGAAAGCCCAAAGAAAGCCCAAAGAAAGGGGAAAGAAAGCGCAAAGAAAGCACAAAGAAAGGGGAAAGAAAGCCCAAAGAAAGGGGAAAGAAATCCCAAAGAAAGGGGAAAGAAAGCCCAAAGAAAGGGGAAAGACAGCCCAAAGAAAGCCCAAAGAAAGGGGAAAGAAAGCCCAAAGAAAGGGGAAAGAAAGCCCAAAGAAAGCCCAAAGAAAGGGGAAAGAAAGCCCAAAGAAAGGGGAAAGAAAGCCCAAAGAAAGGGGAAAGAAAGCCCAGAGAATGCCCAAAGAAAGCCCAAGGAAAGTCCAAAGAAAGCCCAAAGAAAAGGGAAAGAAAGCCCAAAGAAAGGGGAAAGAAAGCCCAAAGAAAGGGGAAAGAAAGCCCAAAGAAAGGGGAAAGAAAGCCCAAAGAAAGCCCAAAGAAAGGGGAAAGAAAGCCCAAAGAAAGGGGGAAAGAAAGCCCAAAGAAAGGGGAAAGAAAGCCCAGAGAATGCCCAAAGAAAGCCCAAGGAAAGTCCAAAGAAAGCCCAAAGAAAAGGGAAAGAAAGCCCTAAGAAAGGGGAAAGAAAGCCCAAAGAAAGGGGAAAGACAGCCCAAAGAAAGCCCAAAGAAAGGGGAAAGAAAGCCCAAAGAAAGGGGAAAGAAAGCCCAAAGAAAGGGGAAAGAAAGCCCAGAGAAAGCCCAAAGAAAGCCCAAAGAAAGCCCAAAGAAAAGGGAAAGAAAGCCCAAAGAAAGGGGAAAGAAAGCCCAAAGAAAGGGGAATGACAGCCCAAAGATAGGGGAAAGAAAGCCCAAAGAAAGGGGAAAGAAAGCCCAAAGAAAGGGGAAAGAAAGCCCAAAGAAAGGGGAAAGAAAGCCCAAAGAAAGGAGAAAGAAAGCCCAAAAAAAGTCCAAAGAAAGCCCAAAGAAAGTGGAAAGAAAGGGGAAAGAAAACCCAAAGAAAGCCCAAAGAAAGCCCAAGGAAAGCCCAAAGAAAGGGGAAAGAAAGCCCAAAGAAAGGGGAAAGAAAGCCCAAAAAAAGCCCACAGAAAGGGAAAGAAAGCCCAAAGAAAGGGGAAAGAAAGCCTAAAGAAAGCCCAAAGAAAGCCTAAATAAAGCCCAAAGAAAGCCCAAAGAAATCCCAAAGAAAGCCCAAAGAAAGCCCAAAGAAAGGGGAAAGAAAGCCCAAAGAAAGGGGAAACAAAGCCCAAAGAAAGGGGAATGACAGCCCAAAGAAAGGGGAAAGAAAGCCCAAAGAAAGGGGAAAGAAAGCCCAAAGAAAGGGGAAAGAGAGCCCAAAGAAAGGGAAAAGAAAGCCCAAAGAAAAGGGAAAGAAAGCCCAAAGAAAGGGGAAAGAAAGCCCAAGGAAAGCGGAAAGAAAGCCCAAAGAAAGGGGAAAGAAAGCCCAAAGAAAGGGGAAAGAAAGCCCCAAAGAAAGGGGAAAGAAAGCCCAAAGAAAGGGGAAAGAAAGCCCAAAGAAAGTGGAAAGAAAGGGGAAAGAAAACCCAAAGAAAGCCCAAAGAAAGCCCAAGGAAAGACCAAAGAAAGGGGAAAGAAACCCAAAGAAAGGGGAAAAAAAGCCCAAAGAAAGCCCAAAGAAAGCCCAAAGAAAGCCCACAGAAAAGGAAAAGAAAGCCCAAAGAAAGGGGAAAGACAGCCCAAAGAAAGCCCAAAGAAAGCCCAAAGAAAGCCCAAAAAAAGGGGAAAGAAAGCGCAAAGAAAGGGGAAAGACAGCACAAAGAAAGGGGAATGACAGCCCAAAGAAAGGGGAAAGAAAGCCCAAAGAAAGGAGAAAGAAAGCCCAAAGAAAGGGGAAAGAAAGCCCAAAGAAAGCCCAAAGAAAGCCCAAGGAAAGCCCAAAGAAAGGGGATAGAAAGCCGAAAGAAAGGGGAAAGAAAGCCCAAAGAAAGCCCAAAGAAAGGGGAAAGAAAGCCCAAAGAAAGGGGAAACAAAGCCCAAAGAAAGGGGGAAGAAAGGGGAAAGAAAGCCCAAAGAAAGGGGAAAGAAAGGGGAAAGAAAGCCCAAAGAAAGGGGAAAGAAAGCCCAATGAAACCCCAAAGAAAGGGGAAAGAAAGCCCAAAGAAACCCCAAAGAAAGGGGAAAGAAAGCCCAAAGAAAGGGGAAAGAAAGCTCAAGGAGAGGGGAAAGAAATCCCAAAGAAAGGGGAAATAAAGCCCAAAGAAAGGGGAAAGAAAGCCCAAAGAAAGAGGAAAGAAAGGGGAAAGAAAGCCCAAAGAAAGGGGAAAGAAAGGGGGAAGAAAGCCCAAAGAAAGCCCAAAGAAAGGGTAAAGAACGGGGAAAGAAAGCCCAAAGAAAGCCCAAAGAAAGCCCAAAGAAAGGGGAAAGAAAGCCCAAAGAAAGACCAAAGAAAGGGGAAAGAAAGCGCAAAGAAAGCACAAAGAAAGGGGAAAGAAAGCCCAAAGAAAGGGGAAAGAAATCCCAAAGAAAGGGGAAAGAAAGCCCAAAGAAAGGGGAAAGACAGCCCAAAGAAAGCCCAAAGAAAGGGGAAAGAAAGCCCAAAGAAAGGGGAAAGAAAGCCCAAAGAAAGCCCAAAGAAAGGGGAAAGAAAGCCCAAAGAAAGGGGAAAGAAAGCCCAAAGAAAGGGGAAAGAAAGCCCAGAGAATGCCCAAAGAAAGCCCAAGGAAAGTCCAAAGAAAGCCCAAAGAAAAGGGAAAGAAAGCCCAAAGAAAGGGGAAAGAAAGCCCAAAGAAAGGGGAAAGAAAGCCCAAAGAAAGGGGAAAGAAAGCCCAAAGAAAGGGGTAAGAGAGCCCAAAGAAAGGGGAAAGAAAGCCCAAAGAAAGGGGCAAGAAAGCCCAAAGAAAGCCCAAAGAAAGCCCAAAGAAAGCCCAAAGAAAGTCCAAAGAAAGCCCAAAGAAAAGGGAAAGAAAGCCCAAAGAAAAGGGAAAGAAAGCCCAAAGAAAGGGGAAAGAAAGCCCAAAGAAAGGGGAATGACAGCCCAAAGATAGGGGAAAGAAAGCCCAAAGAAAGGGGAAAGAAAGCCCAATGAAAGGGGAAAGAAAGCCCAAAGAAAGGGGAAAGAAAGCCCAAAGAAAGCCCAAAGAAAGGGGAAAGAAAGCGCAAAGAAAGCCCAAATAAAGGGGAAAGAAAGCCCAAAGAAAGCCCTAAGAAAGGGGAAAGAAAGCCCAAAGAAAGGGGAAAGACAGCCCAAAGAAAGCCCAAAGAAAGGGGAAAGAAAGCCCAAAGAAAGGGGAAAGAAAGCTCAAAGAAAGGCCAAAGAAAGGGGAAAGAAAGCCCAAAGAAAGGGGAAAGAAAGCCCAAAGAAAGGGGAAAGAAAGTCCAAAGAAAGGGGAAAGAAAGCCCAGAGAAAGCCCAAAGAAAGCCCAAAGAAAGCCCAAAGAAAAGGGAAAGAAAGCCCAAAGAAAGGGGAAAGAAAGCCCAAAGAAAGGGGAATGACAGCCCAAAGATAAGGGAAAGAAAGCCCAAAGAAAGGGGAAAGAAAGCCCAAAGAAAGGGGAAACAAAGCCCAAAGAAAGGGGAAAGAAAGGGGAAAGAAAGCCCAAAGAAAGGGGAAAGAAAGCCCAAAGAAAGCCCAAAGAAAGCCCAAAGAAACCCCAAAGAAAGGGGAAAGAAAGCCCAAAGAAAGGGGAAAGAAAGCCCAAGGAAAGGGGAAATAAAGCCCAAAGAAAGGGGAAAGAAAGCCCAAAGAAAGGGGTAAGAAAGCCCAAAGAAAGCCCAAAGAAAGGGGAAAGAAAGGGGAAAGGAAGCCCAAAGAAAGCCCAAAGAAAGCCCAAAGAAAGCCCAAAGAAAGGGGAAAGAAAGCCCAAAGAAAGCCCAAAGAAATGGGAAAGAAAGCGCAAAGAAAGCCCTAAGAAAGGGGAAAGAAAGCCCAAAGAAAGGGGAAAGACAGCCCAAAGAAAGCCCAAAGAAAGGGGAAAGAAAGCCCAAAGAAAGGGGAAAGAAAGCTCAAAGAAAGGCCAAAGAAAGGGGAAAGAAAGCCCAAAGAAAGGGGAAAGAAAACCCAAAGAAAGGGGAAAGAAAGCCCAAAGAAAGGGGAAAGAAAGCCCAGAGAAAGCCCAAAGAAAGCCCAAAGAAAGCCCAAAGAAAAGGGAAAGAAAGCCCAAAGAAAGGGGAAAGAAAGCCCAAAGAAAGGGGAATGACAGCCCAAAGATAGGGGAAAGAAAGCCCAAAGAAAGGGGAAAGAAAGCCCAAAGAAAGGGGAAAGAAAGCCCAAAGAAAGGGGAAAGAAAGCCCAAAGAAAGGGGAAAGAAAGCCGAAAAAAAGTCCAAAGAAAGCCCAAAGAAAGTGGAAAGAAAGGGGAAAGAAAACCCAAAGAAAGCCCAAAGAAAGCCCAAGGAAAGCCCAAAGAAAGGGGAAAGAAAGCCCAAAGAAAGGGGAAAGAAAGCCCAAAAAAAGCCCACAGAAAGGGGAAAGAAAGCCCAAAGAAAGGGGAAAGAAAGCCTAAAGAAAGCCCAAAGAAAGCCTAAATAAAGCCCAAAGAAAGCCCAAAGAAATCCCAAAGAAAGCCCAAAGAAAGCCCAAAGAAAGGGGAAAGAAAGCCCAAAGAAAGGGGAAACAAAGCCCAAAGAAAGGGGAATGACAGCCCAAAGAAAGGGGAAAGAAAGCCCAAAGAAAGGGGAAAGAAAGCCCAAAGAAAGGGGAAAGAGAGCCCAAAGAAAGGGAAAAGAAAGCCCAAAGAAAAGGGAAAGAAAGTCCAAAGAAAGGGGAAAGAAAGCCCAAGGAAAGCGGAAAGAAAGCCCAAAGAAAGGGGAAAGAAAGCCCAAAGAAAGGGGAAAGAAAGCCCAAAGAAAGGGGAAAGAAAGCCCAAAGAAAGGGGAAAGAAAGCCCAAAGAAAGTGGAAAGAAAGGGGAAAGAAAACCCAAAGAAAGCCCAAAGAAAGCCCAAGGAAAGACCAAAGAAAGGGGAAAGAAACCCAAAGAAAGGGGAAAAAAAGCCCAAAGAAAGCCCAAAGAAAGCCCAAAGAAAGCCCACAGAAAAGGGAAAGAAAGCCCAAAGAAAGGGGAAAGACAGCCCAAAGAAAGCCCAAAGAAAGCCCAAAGAAAGCCCAAAAAAAGGGGAAAGAAAGCACAAAGAAAGGGGAAAGACAGCACAAAGAAAGGGGAATGACAGCCCAAAGAAAGGGGAAAGAAAGCCCAAAGAAAGGAGAAAGAAAGCCCAAAGAAAGGGGAAAGAAAGCCCAAAGAAAGCCCAAAGAAAGCCCAAGGAAAGCCCAAAGAAAGGGGATAGAAAGCCGAAAGAAAGGGGAAAGAAAGCCCAAAGAAAGCCCAAAGAAAGGGGAAAGAAAGCCCAAAGAAAGGGGAAACAAAGCCCAAAGAAAGGGGGAAGAAAGGGGAAAGAAAGCCCAAAGAAAGGGGAAAGAAAGGGGAAAGAAAGCCCAAAGAAAGGGGAAAGAAAGCCCAATGAAACCCCAAAGAAAGGGGAAAGAAAGCCCAAAGAAACCCCAAAGAAAGGGGAAAGAAAGCCCAAAGAAAGGGGAAAGAAAGCCCAAGGAGAGGGGAAAGAAATCCCAAAGAAAGGGGAAATAAAGCCCAAAGAAAGGGGAAAGAAAGCCCAAAGAAAGAGGAAAGAAAGGGGAAAGAAAGCCCAAAGAAAGGGGAAAGAAAGGGGGAAGAAAGCCCAAAGAAAGCCCAAAGAAAGGGTAAAGAACGGGGAAAGAAAGCCCAAAGAAAGCCCAAAGAAAGCCCAAAGAAAGGGGAAAGAAAGCCCAAAGAAAGCCCAAAGAAAGGGGAAAGAAAGCGCAAAGAAAGCACAAAGAAAGGGGAAAGAAAGCCCAAAGAAAGGGGAAAGAAATCCCAAAGAAAGGGGAAAGAAAGCCCAAAGAAAGGGGAAAGACAGCCCAAAGAAAGCCCAAAGAAAGGGGAAAGAAAGCCCGAAGAAAGGGGAAAGAAAGCCCAAAGAAAGCCCAAAGAAAGGGGAAAGAAAGCCCAAAGAAAGGGGAAAGAAAGCCCAAAGAAAGGGGAAAGAAAGCCCAGAGAATGCCCAAAGAAAGCCCAAGGAAAGTCCAAAGAAAGCCCAAAGAAAAGGGAAAGAAAGCCCAAAGAAAGGGGAAAGAAAGCCCAAAGAAAGGGGAAAGAAAGCCCAAAGAAAGGGGAAAGAAAGCCCAAAGAAAGGGGTAAGAGAGCCCAAAGAAAGGGGAAAGAAAGCCCAAAGAAAGGGGCAAGAAAGCCCAAAGAAAGCCCAAAGAAAGCCCAAAGAAAGCCCAAAGAAAGTCCAAAGAAAGCCCAAAGAAAAGGGAAAGAAAGCCCAAAGAAAGGGGAAAGAAAGCCCAAAGAAAGGGGAAAGAAAGCCCAAAGAAAGGGGAAAGAAAGCCCAAAGAAAGTGGAAAGAAAGGGGAAAGAAAACCCAAAGAAAGCCCAAAGAAAGCCCAAGGACAGACCAAAGAAAGGGGAAAGAAAGCCCAAAGAAAGGGGAAAAAAAGCCCAAAGAAAGCCCAAAGAAAGCCCACAGAAAGGGGAAAGAAAGCCCAAAGAAAGGGGAAAGAGAGCCCAAAGAAAGCCCAAAGAAAGCCCAAAGAAAGCCCAAAGAAAGGGGAAAGAAAGCCCAAAGAAAGGGGAAAGAAAGCCCAAAGAAAGGGGAATGACAGCCCAAAGAAAGGGGAAAGAAAGCCCAAAGAAAGGAGAAAGAAAGCCCAAAGAAACGGGAAAGAAAGCCCAAAGAAAGGGGAAAGAAAGCCCAAGAAAGCCCAAAGATAGCCCAAAGAAATTGGATAGAAAGGGGAAAGAAAGCCCAAAGAAAGCCCAAAGAAAGCCCAAGGAAAGCCCAAAGAAAGCCCAAAGAAAGCCCAAAGAAAGCCCAAAGAAAGCCCAAAGAAAACGCAAAGAAAGAGGAAAGAAAGCCCAAAGAAAGGGGAAAAAAAGCCCAAAGAAAGGGGAAAGAAAGGGGAAAGAAAGCCCAAAGAAAGGGTAAAGAAAGGGGAAAGAAAGCCCAAAGAAAGCCCAAAGAAAGGGGAAAGAAAGCCCAAAGAAAGCCCAAAGAAAGGGGAAAGAAAGCCCAAAGAAACCCCAAAGAAGGGGAAAGAAAGCCCAAAGAAAGGGGAAAGAAAGCCCAAGGAAAGGGGAAAGAAAGCCCAAAGAAAGGGGAAAGAAAGCCCAAAAAAAGCCCACAGAAAGGGGAAAGAAAGCCCAAAGAAAGGGGAAAGAAAGCCTAAAGAAAGCCCAAAGAAAGCCTAAATAAAGCCCAAAGAAAGCCCAAAGAAATCCCAAAGAAAGCCCAAAGAAAGCCCAAAGAAAGGGGAAAGAAAGCCCAAAGAAAGGGGAAACAAAGCCCAAAGAAAGGGGAATGACAGCCCAAAGAAAGGGGAAAGAAAGCCCAAAGAAAGGGGAAAGAAAGCCCAAAGAAAGGGGAAAGAGAGCCCAAAGAAAGGGAAAAGAAAGCCCAAAGAAAAGGGAAAGAAAGCCCAAAGAAAGGGGAAAGAAAGCCCAAGGAAAGCGGAAAGAAAGCCCAAAGAAAGGGGAAAGAAAGCCCAAAGAAAGGGGAAAGAAAGCCCAAAGAAAGGGGAAAGAAAGGGGAAAGAAAACCCAAAGAAAGCCCAAAGAAAGCCCAAGGAAAGACCAAAGAAAGGGGAAAGAAACCCAAAGAAAGGGGAAAAAAAGCCCAAAGAAAGCCCAAAGAAAGCCCAAAGAAAGCCCACAGAAAAGGGAAAGAAAGCCCAAAGAAAGGGGAAAGACAGCCCAAAGAAAGCCCAAAGAAAGCCCAAAGAAAGCCCAAAAAAAGGGGAAAGAAAGCCCAAAGAAAGGGGAAAGACAGCACAAAGAAAGGGGAATGACAGCCCAAAGAAAGGGGAAAGAAAGCCCAAAGAAAGGAGAAAGAAAGCCCAAAGAAAGGGGAAAGAAAGCCCAAAGAAAGCCCAAAGAAAGCCCAAGGAAAGCCCAAAGAAAGGGGATAGAAAGCCGAAAGAAAGGGGAAAGAAAGCCCAAAGAAAGCCCAAAGAAAGGGGAAGGAAAGCCCAAAGAAAGGGGAAACAAAGCCCAAAGAAAGGGGGAAGAAAGGGGAAAGAAAGCCCAAAGAAAGGGGAAAGAAAGGGGAAATAAAGCCCAAAGAAAGGGGAAAGAAAGCCCAATGAAACCCCAAAGAAAGGGGAAAGAAAGCCCAAAGAAACCCCAAAGAAAGGGGAAAGAAAGCCCAAAGAAAGGGGAAAGAAAGCCCAAGGAGAGGGGAAAGAAATCCCAAAGAAAGGGGAAATAAAGCCCAAAGAAAGGGGAAAGAAAGCCCAAAGAAAGAGGAAAGAAAGGGGAAAGAAAGCCCAAAGAAAGGGGAAAGAAAGGGGGAAGAAAGCCCAAAGAAAGCCCAAAGAAAGGGTAAAGAACGGGGAAAGAAAGCCCAAAGAAAGCCCAAAGAAAGCCCAAAGAAAGCCCAAAGAAATCCCAAAGAAAGCCCAAAGAAAGGGGAAAGAAAGCGCAAAGAAAGCACAAAGAAAGGGGAAAGAAAGCCCAAAGAAAGGGGAAAGAAATCCCAAAGAAAGGGGAAAGAAAGCCCAAAGAAAGGGGAAAGACAGCCCAAAGAAAGCCCAAAGAAAGGGGAAAGAAAGCCCAAAGAAAGGGGAAAGAAAGCCCAGAGAATGCCCAAAGAAAGCCCAAGGAAAGTCCAAAGAAAGCCCAAAGAAAAGGGAAAGAAAGCCCAAAGAAAGGGGAAAGAAAGCCCAAAGAAAGGGGAAAGAAAGCCCAAAGAAAGGGGAAAGAAAGCCCAAAGAAAGGGGTAAGAGAGCCCAAAGAAAGGGGAAAGAAAGCCCAAAGAAAGTGGAAAGGAAGCCCAAAGAAAGCCCAAAGAAAGCCCAAAGAAAGCCCAAAGAAAGCCCAAAGAAAGCCCAAAGAAAGTCCAAAGAAAGCCCAAAGAAAAGGGAAAGAAAGCCCAAAGAAAGGGGAAAGAAAGCCCAAAGAAAGGGGAAAGAAAGCCCAAAGAAAGGGGAAAGAAAGCCCAAAGAAAGTGGAAAGAAAGGGGAAAGAAAACCCAAAGAAAGCCCAAAGAAAGCCCAAGGACAGACCAAAGAAAGGGGAAAGAAAGCCCAAAGAAAGGGGAAAAAAAGCCCAAAGAAAGCCCACAGAAAGGGGAAAGAAAGCCCAAAGAAAGGGGAAAGAGAGCCCAAAGAAAGCCCAAAGAAAGCCCAAAGAAAGGGGAAAGAAAGCCCAAAGAAAGGGGAAAGAAAGCCCAAAGAAAGGGGAATGACAGCCCAAAGAAAGGGGAAAGAAAGCCCAAAGAAAGGAGAAAGAAAGCCCAAAGAAACGGGAAAGAAAGCCCAAAGAAAGGGGAAAGAAAGCCCAAGAAAGCCCAAAGATAGCCCAAAGAAATTGGAAAGAAAGGGGAAAGAAAGCCCAAAGAAAGCCCAAAGAAAGCCCAAGGAAAGCCCAAAGAAAGGGGAAAGAAAGCCCAAAGAAAGCCCAAAGAAAGCCCAAAGAAAGCCCAAAGAAAGCCCAAAGAAAGCGCAAAGAAAGGGGAAAGAAAGCCCAAAGAAAGGGGAAAAAAAGCCCAAAGAAAGGGGAAAGAAAGGGGAAAGAAAGCCCAAAGAAAGGGTAAAGAAAGGGGAAAGAAAGCCCAAAGAAAGCCCAAAGAAAGGGGAAAGAAAGCCCAAAGAAAGCCCAAAGAAAGGGGAAAGAAAGCCCAAAGAAACCCCAAAGAAGGGGAAAGAAAGCCCAAAGAAAGGGGAAAGAAAGCCCAAGGAAAGGGGAAAGAAAGCCCAAAGAAAGGGGAAAGAAAGCCCAAAGAAAGGGGGAAGAAAGCCCAAAGAAAGCCCAAAGAAAGGGGAAAGAAAGGGGAAAGAAAGCCCAAAGAAAGCCCAAAGAAAGACCAAAGAAAGGGGAAAGAAAGCCCAAAGAAAGCCCAAAGATATGGGAAAGAAAGCGCAAAGAAAGCCCAAAGAAAGGGGAAAGAAAGCCCAAAAAAAGGGGAAAGACAGCCCAAAGAAATCCCAAAGAAAGGGGAAAGAAAGCCCAAAGAAAGGGGAAAGAAAGCTCAAAGAAAGGCCAAAGAAATGGGAAAGAAAGCCCAAAGAAAGGGGAAAGAAAGCCCAAAGAAAGGGGAAAGAAAGCCCAAGGAAAGGGGAAAGAAAGCCCAAAGAAAGGGGAAAGAAAGCCCAAAGAAAGGGGAAAGAAAGCCCAAAGAAAGGGGAAAGAAAGCCCAAAGAAAGGGGAAAGAAAGCCCAAAGAAAGTGGAAAGAAAGGGGAAAGAAAACCCAAAGAAAGCCCAAAGAAAGCCCAAGGAAAGACCAAAGAAAGGGGAAAGAAAGCCCAAAGAAAGGGGAAAGAAAGCCCAAAGAAAGGGGAAAGAAAGCCCAAAGAAAGTGGAAAGAAAGGGGAAAGAAAACCCAAAGAAAGCCCAAAGAAAGCCCAAGGAAAGACCAAAGAAAGGGGAAAGAAAGCCCAAAGAAAGGGGAAAAAAAGCCCAAAGAAAGCCCAAAGAAAGCCCAAAGAAAGCCCACAGAAAGGGGAAAGAAAGCCCAAAGGAAGGGGAAAGAAAGCCCAAAGAAAGCCCAAAGAAAGGGGAAAGAAAGCCCAAAGAAAGGGGAAACAAAGCCCAAAGAAAGCCCAAAGAAAGCCCAAAGAAAGCCCAAAGGAAGGGGAAAGAAAGGGGAAAGAAAGCCCAAAGAAAGCCCAAAGAAATGGGAAAGAAAGCCCAAAGAAATCCCAAAGAAACGGGAAAGAAAGCCCAAAGAAAGGGGAAAGAAAGCCCAAGGAAAGGGGAAAGAAAGCCCAAAGAAAGGGGAAATAAAGCCCAAAGAAAGGGGAAAGAAATCCCAAAGAAAGAGGAAAGAAAGTGGAAAGAAAGCCCAAAGAAAGGGGAAAGAAAGCACAAAGAAAGGGGAATGACAGCCCAAAGAAAGGGGAAAGAAAGCCCAAAGAAAGGAGAAAGAAAGCCCAAAGAAAGGGGAAAGAAAGCCCAAAGAAAGGGGAAAGAAAGCCCAAGAAAGCCCAAAGATAGCCCAAAGAAATTGGAAAGAAAGGGGAAAGAAAGCCCAAAGAAAGCCCAAGGAAAGCCCAAAGACAGGGGATAGAAAGCCGAAAGAAAGGGGAAAGAAAGCCCAAAGAAAGCCCAAAGAAAGGGGAAAGAAAGCCCAAAGAAAGCGGAAACAAAGCCCAAAGAAAGGGGAAAGAATGGGGAAAGAAAGCCCAAAGAAAGGGGAAAGAAAGGGGAAAGAAAGACCAAAGAAAGCCCAAAGAAAGGGGAAAGAAAGCCCAATGAAACCCCAAAGAAAGGGGAAAGAAAGCCCAAAGAAACCCCAAAGAAAGGGGAAAGAAAGCCCAAAGAAAGGGGAAAGAAAGCCCAAGGAGAGGGGAAAGAAATCCCAAAGAAAGGGGAAATAAAGCCCAAAGAAAGGGGAAAGAAAGCCCAAAGAAAGAGGAAAGAAAGGGGAAAGAAAGCCCAAAGAAAGCGGAAAGAAAGGGGGAAGAAAGCCCAAAGAAAGCCCAAAGAAAGGGTAAAGAACGGGGAAAGAAAGCCCAAAGAAAGCCCAAAGAAAGCCCAAAGAAAGCGCAAAGAAAGCACAAAGAAAGGGGAAAGAAAGCCCAAAAAAAGCCCACAGAAAGGGGAAAGAAATCCCAAAGAAAGGGGAAAGAAAGCCCAAAGAAAGGGGAAAGACAGCCCAAAGAAAGCCCAAAGAAAGGGGAAATAAAGCCCAAAGAAAGGGGAAAGAAAGCCCAAAGAAAGCCCAAAGAAAGGGGAAAGAAAGCCCAAAGAAATGGGAAAGAAAGCCCAAGAAAGCCCAAAGAAAGCCAAAAGAAAGCCCACAGAAAGCCCAAAGAAAGCCCAAAGAAAGGGGAAAGAAAGCCCAAAGAAAGGGGAAAGAAAGACCAAACAAAGGGGAATGACAGCCCAAAGAAAGGGGAAAGAAAGCCCAAAGAAAGGAGAAAGAAAGCCCAAAGAAACGGGAAAGAAAGCCCAAGAAAGCCCAAAGATAGCCCAAAGAAATTGGAAAGAAAGGGGAAAGAAAGCCCAAAGAAAGCCCAAAGAAAGCCCAAGGAAAGCCCAAAGAAAGGGGAAAGAAAGCCCAAAGAAAGGGGAAAGAAAGCCCAAAGAAAGCCCAAAGAAAGGGGAAAAAAAGCCCAAAGAAAGGGGAAACAAAGCCCAAAGAAAGGGGAAAGAAAGGGGAAAGAAACCCCAAAGAAAGGGTAAAGAAAGGGGAAAGAAAGCCCAAAGAAAGGGGAAAGAAAGCCCAAAGAAAGCCCAAAGAAAGGGGAAAGAAAGCCCAAAGAAACCCCAAAGAAAGGGGAAAGAAAGCCCAAAGAAAGGGGAAAGAAAGCCCAAAGAAAGGGGAAAGAAAGCCCAAAGAAACCCCAAAGAAAGGGGAAAGAAAGCCCAAAGAAAGGGGAAAGAAAGCCCAAGGAAAGGGGAAAGAAAGCCCAAAGAAAGGGGAAATAAAGCCCAAAGAAAGGGGAAAGAAAGCCCAAACAAAGGGGAATGACAGCCCAAGGAAAGGGGAAAGAAAGCCCAAAGAAAGGAGAAAGAAAGCCCAAAGAAACGGGAAAGAAAGGGCAAAGAAAGGGGAAAGAAAGCACAAGAAAGCCCAAAGATAGCCCAAAGAAATTGGAAAGAAAGGGGAAAGAAAGCCCAAAGAAAGCCCAAAGAAAGCCCAAGGAAAGCCCAAAGAAAGGGGAAAGAAAGCCCAAAGAAAGCCCAAAGAAAGCCCAAAGAAAGGGGAAAGAAAGCCCAAAGAAATGGGAAACAAAGAACAAAGAAAGGGGAAAGAAAGGGGAAAGAAAGCCCAAAGAAAGGGTAAAGAAAGGGGAAAGAAAGCCCAAAGAAAGCCCAAAGAAAGGGGAAAGAAAGCCCAAAGAAAGCCCAAAGAAAGGGGAAAGAAAGCCCAAAGAAACCCCAAAGAAGGGGAAAGAAAGCCCAAAGAAAGGGGAAAGAAAGCCCAAGGAAAGGGGAAAGAAAGCCCAAAGAAAGGGGAAATAAAGCCCAAAGAAAGCCCAAAGAAAGGGGGAAGAAAGCCCAAAGAAAGCCCAAAGAAAGGGGAAAGAAAGGGGAAAGAAAGCCCAAAGAAAGCCCAAAGAAAGCCCAAAGAAAGGGGAAAGAAAGCCCAAAGAAAGCCCAAAGAAATGGGAAAGAAAGCGCAAAGAAAGCCCAAAGAAAGGGGAAAGAAAGCCCAAAGAAATGGGAAAGAAAGCCCCAAGAAAGCCCAAAGAAAGCCCAAAGAAAGCCCAAAGAAAGCCCACAGAAAGCCCAAAGAAAGCCCAAAGAAAGGGGAAAGAAAGCCCAAAGAAAGGGGAAAGAAAGCCCAAACAAAGGGGAATGACAGCCCAAAGAAAGGGGAAAGAAAGCCCAAAGACAGGAGAAAGAAAGCCCAAAGAAACGGGAAAGAAAGCCCAAAGAAAGGGGAAAGAAAGCCCAAGAAAGCCCAAAGATAGCCCAAAGAAATTGGAAAGAAAGGGGAAAGAAAGGGGAAAGAAAGCCCAAAGAAAGCCCAAGGAAAGCCCAAAGAAAGGGGAAAGAAAGCCCAAAGAAAGGGGAAAGAAAGCCCAAAGAAAGCCCAAAGAAAGGGGAAAGAAAGCCCAAAGAAAGGGGAAACAAAGCCCAAAGAAAGGGGAAAGAAAGGGGAAAGAAACCCCAAAGAAAGGGTAAAGAAAGGGGAAAGAAAGCCCAAAGAAAGCCCAAAGAAAGGGGAAAGAAAGCCCAAAGAAAGCCCAAAGAAAGGGGAAAGAAAGCCCAAAGAAACCCCAAAGAAAGGGGAAAGAAAGCCCAAAGAAAGGGGAAAGAAAGCCCAAGGAAAGGGGAAAGAAAGCCCAAAGAAAGGGGAAATAAAGCCCAAAGAAAGGGGAAAGAAAGCCCAAAGAAGGGGGAAAGACAGCCCAAAGATAGGGGAAAGAAAGCCCAAGGAAAGGGGAAAGGCAGCCCAAAGAAAGGGGAAAGAAAGCCCAAAGAAAGGGGAAAGAAAGCCCAAAGAAAGGGGAAAGAAAGCCCAAAAAAAGCCCAAAGAAAGCCCAAAGAAAGTGGAAAGAAAGGGGAAAGAAAACCCAAAGAAAGCCCAAGGAAAGCCCAAAGAAAGCGGAAAAAAAGCCCAAAGAAAGGGGAAAGAAAGCCCAAAAAAAGCCCACAGAAAGGGGAAAGAAAGCCCAAAGAAAGGGGAAAGAAAGCCTAAAGAAAGCCCAAAGAAAGCCTAAAGAAAGCCCAAAGAAAGCCCAAAGAAATCCCAAAGAAAGCCCAAAGAAAGCCCAAAGAAAGGGGAAAGAAAGCCCAAAGAAAGGGGAAAGAAAGCCCAAAGAATGGGGAATGACAGCCCAAAGAAAGGGGAAAAAAAGGCCAAAGAAAGGGGAAAGAGAGCCCAAAGAAATGGGAAAGAAAGCCCAAAGAAAGGGGAAGAAAGCCCAAGAAAGGGGAAAGAAAGCCCAAAGAAAGGGGAAAGAAAGCCCAAAGAAAGGGGAAAGAAAGCCCAAAAAAAGCCCAAAGAGAGCCCAAAGAAAGTGGAAAGAAAGGGGAAATAAAACCCAAAGAAAGCCCAAAGAAAGCCCAAGGAAAGACCAAAGAAAGGGGAAAGAAAGCCCAAAGAAGGGGAAAAAAAGACCAAAGAAAGCCCAAAAAAGCCCAAAGAAAGCCCACAGAAAGGGGAAAGAAAGACCAAAGAAAGGGGAAAGAAAGCCCAAAGAAAGCCCAAAGAAAGCCCAAAGAAAGGGGAAAGAAAGCCCAAAGAAAGGGGAAAGAAAACCCAAAGAAAGGGGCATGACAGCCCAAAGAAAGGGGGAAAGAAAGCCCAAAGAAAGGGGAAAGAAAGCCAAAGAAAGGGGAAGAAAGCCCAAAGAAAGGGGAAAGAAAGCCCAAGAAAGCCCAAAGAAAGGGGAAAGAAAGCCCAAAGAAAGGGGAAAGAAAGCTCAAAGAAAGCCCAAAGAAAGGGGAAAGAAAGCCCAAAGAAAGGGGAAAGAAAGCCCAAAGAAAGGGGAAAGATAGCCCAGAGAATGCCCAAAGAAAGCCCAAAGAAAGTCCAAAGAAAGCCCAAAGAAAAGGGAAAGAAAGCCCAAAGAAAGGGGAAAGAAAGCCCAAAGAAAGGGGAAAGAAAGCCCAAAGAAAGGGGAAAGAAACCCCAAAGAAAGGGGTAAGAAAGCCCAAAGAAAGGGGAAAGAAAGCCCAAAGAATGCTCAAAGAAAGTGGAAAGAAAGGGGAAAGAAAACCCAAAGAAAGCCCAAAGAAAGCCCAAGGAAAGACCAAAGAAAGGGGAAAGAAAGCCCAAAGAAAGGGGAAAAAAAGCCCAAAGAAAGCCCAAATAAAGCCAAAGAAAGCCCACAGAAAGGGGAAAGAAAGCCCAAAGAAATGGGAAAGAAAGCCCCAAGAAAGCTCAAAGAAAGCCCAAAGAAAGCCCAAAGAAAGCCCACAGAAAGCCCAAAGAAAGCCCAAAGAAAGGGGAAAGAAAGCCCAAAGAAAGGGGAAAGAAAGCCCAAAGAAAGGGGAATGACAGCCCAAAGAAAGGGAAAAGAAAGCCCAAAGAAAGGAGAAAGAAAGCCCAAAGAAACGGAAAGAAAGGGCAAAGAAAGGGGAAAGAAAGCACAAGAAAGCCCAAAGATAGCCCAAAGAAATTGGAAAGAAAGGGGAAAGAAAGCCCAAAGAAAGCCCAAAGAAAGCCCAAGGAAAGCCCAAAGAAAGGGGAAAGAAAGCCCAAAGAAAGCCCAAAGAAAGCCCAAAGAAAGCCCAAAGAAAGCCCAAAGAAAGCCCAAAGAAAGCCCAAAGAAAGGGGAAAGAAAGCCCAAAGAAAGGGGAAACAAAGCCCAAAGAAAGGGGAAAGAAAGGGGAAAGAAAGCCCAAGGAAAGGGGAAAGAAAGCCCAAAGAAAGGGGAAATAAAGCCCAAAGAAAGGGGAAAGAAAGCCCAAAGAAAGGGGAAGAAAGCCCAAAGAAAGCCCAAAGAAAGGGGAAAGAAAAGGGAAAGAAAGCCCAAAGAAAGCCCAAAGAAAGCCCAAAGAAAGGGGAAAGAAAGCCCAAAGAAAGCCCAAAGAAATGGGAAAGAAAGCGCAAAGAAAGCCCAAAGAAAGGGGAAAGAAAGCCCAAAGAAAGGGGAAAGAAAACCCAAAGAAAGGGGAAAGAGGGAAAGACAGCCCAAAGAAATCCCAAAGAAAGGGGAAAGAAAGCCCAAAGAATGGGGAATGACAGCCCAAAGAAAGGAGAAAAAAAGCCCAAAGAAAGGGGAAAGAGAGCCCAAAGAAATGGGAAAGAAAGCCCAAAGAAAGGGGAAAGAAAGCCCAAAGAAAGGGGAAAGAAAGCCCAAAGAAAGGGGAAAGAAAGCCCAAAGAAAGGGGAAAGAAAGCCCAAAAAAAGCCCAAGAGAGCCCAAAGAAAGTGGAAAGAAAGGGGAAATAAAACCCAAAGAAGCCCAAAGAAAGCCCAAGGAAAGACCAAAGAAAGGGGAAAGAAAGCCCAAAGAAGGGGGAAAAAAAGACCAAAGAAAGCCCAAAAAAGCCAAAGAAAGCCCACAGAAAGGGGAAAGAAAGACCAAAGAAAGGGGAAAGAAAGCCCAAAGAAAGCCCAAAGAAAGCCCAAGAAAGGGGAAAGAAAGCCCAAAGAAAGGGGAAAGAAAACCCAAAGAAAGGGGCATGACAGCCCAAAGAAAGGGGCATGACAGCCCAAAGAAAGGGGAAAGAAAGCCCAAAGAAAGGGGAAAGAAAGCCCAAAGAAAGGGGAAAGAAAGCCCAAGAAAGCCCAAAGAAAGGGGAAAGAAAGCCCAAAGAAAGGGGAAAGAAAGCTCAAAGAAAGCCCAAAGAAAGGGGAAAGAAAGCCCAAAGAAAGGGGAAAGAAAGCCAAAGAAAGGGGAAAGATAGCCCAGAGAATGCCCAAAGAAAGCCTAAAGAAAGTCCAAAGAAAGCCCAAAGAAAAGGGAAAGAAAGCCCAAAGAAAGGGGAAAGAAAGCCCAAAGAAAGGGGAAAGAAAGCCCAAAGAAAGGGGAAAGAAACCCCAAAGAAAGGGGTAAGAAAGCCCAAAGAAAGGGGAAAGAAAGCCCAAAGAAAGGGGAAAGAAAGCCCAAAGAAAGCTCAAAGAAAGTGGAAAGAAAGGGGAAAGAAAACCCAAAGAAAGCCCAAAGAAAGCCCAAGGAAAGACAAAGAAAGGGGAAAGAAAGCCCAAAGAAAGGGGAAAAAAAGCCCAAAGAAAGCCCAAATAAAGCCCAAAGAAAGCCCACAGAAAGGGGAAAGAAAGCCCAAAGAAATGGGAAAGAAAGCCCCAAGAAAGCCCAAAGAAAGCCCAAAGAAAGCCCAAAGAAAGCCCAAAGAAAGCCGAAAGAAAGCCAAAGAAAGCCCACAGAAAGCCCAAAGAAAGCCCAAAGAAAGGGGAAAGAAAGCCCAAAGAAAGGGGAAAGAAAGCCCAAAGAAAGGGGAATGACAGCCCAAAGAAAGGGGAAAGAAAGCCCAAAGAAAGGAGAAAGAAAGCCCAAAGAAACGGGAAAGAAAGGGCAAAGAAAGGGGAAAGAAAGCACAAGAAAGCCCAAAGATAGCCCAAAGAAATTGAAAGAAAGGGGAAAGAAAGCCCAAAGAAAGCCCAAAGAAAGCCCAAGGAAAGCCCAAAGAAAGGGGAAAGAAAGCCCAAAGAAAGCCCAAAGAAAGCCCAAAGAAAGCCCAAAGAAAGCCCAAAGAAAGCCAAAGAAAGGGGAAAGAAAGCCCAAAGAAAGGGGAAACAAAGCCCAAAGAAAGGGGAAAGAAAGGGGAAAGAAGCCCAAGGAAAGGGGAAGAAAGCCCAAAGAAAGGGGAAATAAAGCCCAAAGAAAGGGGAAAGAAAGCCCAAAGAAAGGGGGAAGAAAGCCAAAGAAAGCCCAAAGAAAGGGGAAAGAAAAGGGGAAAGAAAGCCCAAAGAAAGCCCAAAGAAAGCCCAAAGAAAGGGGAAAGAAAGCCCAAGAAAGCCCAAAGAAATGGGAAAGAAAGCGCAAAGAAAGCCCAAAGAAAGGGGAAAGAAAGCCCAAAGAAAGGGGGAAAGAAAACCCAAAGAAAGGGGAAAGAAATCCCAAAGAAAGGGGAAAGACAGCCCAAAGAAATCCCAAAGAAAGGGGAAAGAAAGCCCAAAGAAAGGGGAAAGAAAGCTCAAAGAAAGGCCAAAGAAAGGGGAAGAAAGCCCAAAGAAAGGGGAAAGAAAGCCCAAAGACAGGAGAAAGAAAGTCCAAGGAAAGGGGAAAGAAAGCCCAAAGAAAGGGGCAAGAAAGCCCAAGAGAAGGGAAAGAAAGCCCAAAGAAAGGGGAATGACAGCCCAAAGAAAGGGGAAAGAAAGCCAAAGAAAGTGGAAAGAAAGGGGAAAGAAAACCCAAAGAAAGCCCAAAGAAAGCCCAAGGAAAGACCAAAGAAAGGGGAAAGAATGCCCAAAGAAAGGGGAAAAAAAGCCCAAAGAAAGCCCAAAGAAAGCCCAAAGAAAGCCACAGAAGAGGGGAAAGAAAGCCCAAAGGAAGGGGAAAGAAAGCCCAAAGAAAGCCCAAAGAAAGGGGAAAGAAAGCCCAAAGAAAGGGGAAACAATGCCCAAAGAAAGGGGAAAGAAAGGGGAAAGAAAGCCCAAAGGAAGGGGAAAGAAAGGGGAAAGAAAGCCCAAAGAAAGCCCAAAGAAAGGGGAAAGAAAGCCCAAAGAAACCCCAAAGAAAGGGGAAAGAAAGCCCAAAGAAAGGGGAAAGAAAGCCAAGCAAAGGGAAAGAAAGCCCAAAGAAAGGGGAAATAAAGCCCAAAGAAAGGGGAAAGAAATCCCAAAGAAAGAGGAAAGAAAGGGGAAAGAAAGCCCAAACAAAGGGGAAAGAAAGGGGAAGAAAGCCCAAAGAAAGCCCAAAGAAAGGGTAAAGAACGGGGAAAGAAAGCCCAAAGAAAGATCAAAGAAAGCCCAAAGAAAGGGGGAAAGAAAGCCCAAAGAAAGCCCAAAGAAAGGGGAAAGAAAGCGCAAAGAAAGCCCAAATAAAGGGGAAAGAAAGCCCAAAGAAAGGGGAAAGAAATCCCAAAGAAAGGGGAAAGAAAGCCCAAAGAAAGGGGAAAGACAGCCCAAAGAAAGCCCAAAGAAAGGGGAAAGAAAGCCCAAAGAAAGCCCAAAGAAATGGGAAAGAAAGCGCAAGAAAGCCCAAAGAAAGGGGAAAGAAAACCCAAAGAAAGGGGAAAGAAATCCAAAGAAAGGGGA
>NW_027043181.1:0-38910 GCF_036013475.1 Columba livia
ACTCCTGGGTCCCTCCCCGAACTCCTGGGTCCCTTGGGGCACTCCTGGGTCCCTCCCCGAACTCCTGGGTCCCTTGGGGCACTCCTGGGTCCCTCCCGAACTCCTGGGTCCCTTGGGGCACTCCTGGGTCCCTCCCGAACTCCTGGGTCCCTTGGGGCACTCCTGGGTCCCTCCCGAACTCCTGGGTCCCTTGGGCACTCCTGGGTCCCTCCCCGAACTCATGGGTCCCTTGGGGCACTCCTGGGTCCCTCCCCGAACTCCTGGGTCCCTTGGGGCAATCCTGGGTCCCTTCCCGAACTCCTGGGTCCCTCCCCGAACTCATGGGTCCCTTGGGGCACTCCCGGGTCCCTTTCCTGAACTCCTGAGTACCTTCCCGAACTCCTGGGTCCCTCCCAGAACTCCTGGGTCCCTTGGGGCACTCCTGGGTCCCTCCCAGAACTCCTGGGTCCCTGGGACACTCCTGGGTCCCCCCCAAAAATTTTGGGTCCCCTCCCGAACTCCTGGATCCCCCTCGAACTTCTGGGTCCCTCCCAAACACCTCGGCCCCTTGGGGCACTCCTGGGTCCCTCCCGAACTCCTGGGTCCCTCCCCGAACTCCTGGGTCCCTTGGGGCACTCCTGGGTCCCTTTCCTGAACTCCTGAGTACCTTCCCGAACTCCTGGGTCCCTCCCAGAACTCCTGGGTCCTTCCCGGACTCCTGGGTCCCTTGGGGCACTCCTGGGTCCCTCCCAGAACTCCCGGGTCCCCTCCCGAACTCCTGGGTCCCTGGGACACTCCTGGGTCCCCTCTGAACTTCTGGTTCCCCCCCCCAAAATCTTGGGTCCCCTCCCGAACTCCTGGGTCCCTCTCGAACTTCTGGGTCCCTCCCAAACACCTCGGTCCCTTGGGGCACTCCTGGGTCCCTCCCGAACTCCTGGGACACCCCTATAATCCCTTCCCCGAAACTCCAGGGTCCCTGGGGCACTCCTGGGTCCCCTCTGAACTCCTGGGTCCCTCCCGAACTTCTGGGTCCCTTGGGGCACTCCTGGGTCCCACCTGATTTCCTGATTGCCCCTCTATTGTCCCTTCCCCGAACTCCTGGGTCCCCCCCGAAAATCTTGGGTCCCTCCCGAACTCCTGGGTCCCTGGGGCTCCCAGGTCCCTCACGAAGTTTTGGTTCCCCCCCCCCGAACTCCTGGGTCCCCTCCCGAACTCCTGGGTCCCCCCCGAACTCCTGGGTCCCTCCTATAATCCCTTCCCCGAACTCCTGGGTCCTTGGGGCACTCTTGTGTCCTTCCCGAACTCCTGGGTCCCTCCCAAACTGCTGCATCCCTGGGGCATTCCCGGGTCCCTCCCGAACTCCTGGGTCCCGTCTGAACTCCTGGATACTTCCCGAACTCCTGGGTCCCTCCTATAATCCCTTCCCCGAACTCCTGGGTCCCTGGACACTCCTGGTTCCCCCGAACTCCTTGGTCCATCCCGATCTCCTGGGTCCCCCCCCCCCCCGCCCCGAAATCTTGGGTCCCTCCCGAACTCCGAGATCTCTCCCGAACTCCTGGGTCCCTTGGGGAACTCCTGGGTCCCTCCCCGAATTCCTGGGTCCCCCCTAATATTCCCTTTCCCGAACTCCAGGGTCCCTGGGGCACTCCTGGGTCCCTCCCGAAGTCCTGAGTCCATCCCGAACTCCTGGGTCCCCCCTCGAACTCCTGAGTCCCCCCCCCTATAATCCCTTCCCCGAACTCCTGGGTCCCTTGGGTACCCCTGGGTCCCTCCCGAACTCCTGGGTCCCCCCCTATAATCCCTTCCCCGAACTCCTGGGTCCCTTGGGTACCCCTGGGTCCCTCCCGAACTCCTGGGTCCCCCCCTATAATCCCTTCCCCGAACTCCTGGGTCCCTTGGGTACCCCTGGGTCCCTCCCGAAAACTCCTGGGTCCCCCCCTATAATCCCTTTCCCGAACTCCTGGGTCCCTCCCGAACTCCTGGGTCCCTTTTGGACACCTGGGTCCCCCTGAATTCTTGCCCCCCCACCCCGAACTCCTGGGTCCACTTGAACTCCTGGGTCGCCCCCCGAACTCCTGGCTTCCTGGGTTCGGGGGGGGACCCAGGAGTTCGGGTGGACCCCGAAGTTCAGGAAAGGACCCAGGAGTTCGGGGTGGATCCAGGTGTCTGGGGGAAACCCAACTAGAGGACCCAGGCGTCCGGGAGGGACCCAAACAGGGGACCCAGGAGTTCGGGAGGGACCCAGGAGTTCGGGGAAGGGAATATAGGGGGGGAACCAGGAGCCTGGGTAGGACCCAGGAGTTCAGGGGGGGACCCAGGTGTTCGGCGGGGGACCCAGGAGTTCGGGGGGGGGACCCAGGAGTTTAGGAGGGACCCAGGAGTTCGGGGAGGGACCCAGGAGTTCGGGGGGGGACCCAGGAGTTTAGGAGGGACCCAGGAGTTCGGGGAGGGACCCAGGAGTTCGGGGGGGGACCCAGGAGTTCGGGGCAACCCAGGCGTCCAGGAGGGACCCAGGAGTTCGGGAGGACCCAGGAGTTCAGGGGGGGACCCAGGTGTTCGGGGGGGGGGGGGACACAGGAGTTCCAGGGGACCCAGGATTTTAGGAGGGACCCAGGAGTTCGGGGGGGGGACCCAGGCGTCCAGGAGGGACCCAGGAGTTCGGGAGGACCCAGGAGTTCAGGGGGGGACCCAGGAGTTCTGTGAGGACCCAGGAGTCCGGGGAAGGACCCAGGAGTTCGGGAGGACCCAGGAGTTCAGGGCGGGACCCAGGAGTTCGGGGAGAGACCCAAGAGTCCGGGGAAGGACACATGAGTTTGGGGGACCCAGGAGTTCGGGGGGGGACCCAGGAGTGCCCCAAAGGACCCAGGACTCAGGGAAGGGCCCAGGAGTGCCCCAAGGGTCCTAGGAGTTCAGAAGGGACCCAGGAGTTCGGGACGATCTCAGGAGAGCCTCAAGGGACCCAGGAGTTCCCCACAGGACCCAGGAGTTCAGGAGGGACCCAGGAGTGCCCCAAGGGACCCAGGAGTTAGGGGAAGGAATTATAGGGGGGACCCAGGAGTCCGGGATGAACCCAGGAGTTCTGGAAGGACCCAGGAGTTCGGGGGGACCCAGGCGTTCGGGAGGGACCCAGGCGTCCGGGCTGCTCTCCGGACCGTGCTGTCCCGGGGCCGTTTGTTCGTTTGCTCAGTAATTAACGGGGGAGGGACTGACCCGCAGCCGGACGCCTGGGTCCCTTTGGGGAGTGGGGAGTATCCCCGGACTCCTGGGTCCCTTTGGGGGGTGGGGAGAGTCCCCCGGACTCCTGGGTCCCTTTTGAAGGGGAGTGGGGAGAATCCCCGGACTCCTGGGTCCCTTTGGGCGGTGGGGAGAGTCCCCGGACTCCTGGGTCCCTTTGGGGGGTGGGGAGAATCCCCGGACTCCTGGGTCCCTTTTGAGGGGGAGTGGGGAGAATCCCCGGACTCCTGGGTCCCTTTTAAGTTGGGGTGGGGAGTGTCCCCGGACTCCTGGGTCCCTTTTGTGTGGGGTTGGGTCGGGAACCCGAATGCCTGGGTCCTTGGGTGATGCCCGAACGCCTGGGTCCTTGGATCCTCCATAGGGCTCTACTCTACCCCACACCCCCCACATTCCCCGGACGCCTGGGTCCCTGGGTGTGGGTGGGGCTTTGGGCCGGGGGGGGTGTCGCTCCCGGATGCCTGGGTCCCCCCCACCCGGACGCCTGGGTCCCCCATTGTTCTGCAGAACAAAAGGCTCCACCCACGCTGCCCAATTATCCGGTGCAGGGGAGCAGAGGGACCTGCTGGACCCGGCCCGGACGCCTGGGTCCTCGGGGGGAGGGAGGGAGAAGGGGGGGATGGAGAGAACGTGGATGATGGATGATGGATGATGGATGATGGATGATGATGATGATGGATGATGATGAGGATGATGGATGATGGATGATGATGGATGATGGATGATGGATGGATGATGGATGATGGATGATGGATGATGGATGATGGATGATGGATGGATGATGATGATGATGATGGATGATGGATGATGATGGATGATGATGATGATGGATGATGGATGATGATGATGATGGATGATGGATGATGATGGATGATGATGGATGATGGATGATGGATGATGGATGATGGATGATGGATGATGGATGATGGATGATGGATGATGGATGATGGATGATGATGGATGATGGATGATGGATGATGGATGATGGATGATGGATGATGGATGATGATGGATGATGGATGATGGATGATGATGGATGATGGATGATGGATGATGGATGATGGATGATGATGATGATGATGGATGATGGATGATGGATGATGGATGATGGATGATGGATGATGGATGAGGGATGATGATGATGGATGATGGATGATGATGGATGATGATGGATGATGGATGATGATGGATGATGGATGATGGATGGATGATGGATGATGGATGATGGATGATGGATGATGATGGATGATGGATGGATGGATGATGGATGGATGATGGATGATGGATGATGGATGATGGATGATGATGGATGATGGATGGATGGATGATGGATGGATGATGGATGATGGATGATGGATGATGGATGATGGATGATGGATGATGATGGATGATGATGGATGATGGATGATGGATGATGGATGATGGATGATGGATGATGATGGATGATGGTATGATGATGGATGATGGATGATGGATGATGGATGATGATGGATGATGGATGATGGATGATGGATGATGGATGATGATGGATGATGGATGATGGATGATGGATGATGGATGATGGATAATGGATGATGGATGATGGATGATGGATGATGGATGATGGATGGATGATGGATGATGGATGATGGATGATGGATGATGGATGATGGATGATGGATGGATGATGGATGATGGATGATGGATGATGGATGATGATGTGATGATGGATGATGGATGATGGATGATGGATGATGGATGATGATGGATGATGGATGATGGATGATGGATGATGGATGATGGATGGATGATGGATGATGGATGATGGATGATGGATGATGGATGATGGATGATGATGGATGATGATGGATGATGGATGATGGATGATGGATGATGGATGATGGATGATGGATGATGGATGATGGATGATGGATGATGATGGATGATGGATGATGGATGATGGATGATGGATGATGGATGGATGATGGATGATGGATGATGGATGATGGATGATGATGGATGATGGATGATGGATGATGGATGATGGATGATGGATGATGGATGGATGATGGATGATGGATGATGATGGATGATGGATGATGGATGATGGATGATGGATGATGGATGATGGATGATGATGGATGATGGATGATGGATGATGGATGATGGATGATGGATGATGATGGATGATGATGGATGATGGATGATGGATGATGGATGATGGATGATGGAAATGATGATGGATGATGGATGATGGATGATGGATGATGATGGATGATGGATGATGGATGATGGATGATGGATGATGGATGGTGATGGATGATGGATGATGGATGATGGATGATGGATGATGGATGATGGATGATGGATGATGGATGATGGATGATGATGGATGATGGATGATGGATGATGGATGATGGATGGATGATGGATGGATGATGGATGATGATGGATGATGGATGATGGATGATGATGATGGATGATGGATGATGGATGATGGATGGATGATGGATGGATGATGGATGATGGATGATGGATGATGGATGATGATGGATGATGGATGATGGATGATGGATGGATGATGGATGGATGATGGATGATGGATGATGGATGATGGATGATGGATGATGATGGATGATGGATGGATGATGATGGATGATGGATGATGATGGATGATGGATGGATGATGGATGGATGATGGATGATGGATGATGATGGATGATGGATGATGGATGATGGATGATGATGGATGATGGATGATGGATGATGGATGATGGATGGATGATGGATGGTGGTGGATGATGGATGATGATGGATGATGGATGATGGATGATGGATGATGGATGATGGATGATGGATGATGGATGGATGGATGATGGATGATGATGGATGATGGATGATGGATGATGGATGATGGATGGATGATGGATGATGGATGATGATGGATGATGGATGGATGATGGATGGATGATGGATGATGATGGATGATGGATGATGGATGATGGATGATGGATGGATGATGGATGATGGATGATGATGGATGATGGATGATGGATGATGGATGGATGATGGATGGATGATGGATGATGGATGATGATGGATGATGGATGATGGATGATGGATGATGATGGATGATGGATGATGGATGATGGATGATGGATGGATGATGGATGGATGGTGGATGATGGATGATGATGGATGATGGATGATGGATGATGGATGATGGATGGATGATGGATGATGGATGGATGGTGGATGATGGATGATGATGGATGATGGATGATGGATGATGGATGATGGATGGATGATGGATGGATGATGGATGATGATGGATGATGGATGATGGATGATGGATGATGGATGGATGATGGATGATGGATGATGATGGATGATGGATGATGGATGATGGATGGATGATGGATGGATGATGGATGACGGTTGGCGGATGGGTGGAGAACATGGACAGATGGAGAAGGATCAATGGATGGAGAAGAACATGGTTGATGGATGAAGATGGCTGGAGAACATGGATGGCGGGAGAACAAGATGGACAGATTGATGGACAGAAGGATGGACATGAATGGGTGGGTGGATGGATGGATGATGGACGGATGGATGGGCAGGTGGGTTATGGACGGATGGTTGGGGATGGACAGATGGGTGGATGGAGAAGATGGACGGAAGGACAGACGGATGGACGGACCCATGGATGGAGAGAACACTGGCTCAACATACAGATGATTTGAGAGATGGACGGACAGACAGACGGATGGACGGTGGGGGGTGGTGGATGGACAGACGGATGGAGAAGAGGGACAGAGAGAAAGTTGGATCAATGGAGATGGACGGACGTGGGACAGAGAAGATGGACAGATGGGGGATGGACGGACAGAAGGACACATCCGTGTGCGGACAGACGGACACGGGGGCCTGCCCCCTGAGTCCCAGATCTTATCTGTGCCCCAGGGGGTGGAGCTTGCACCCCATTGGCTGACGCTGCCCCATGAGCCACTATAAAAACCCGGAGCCCTCGGAGGAGCCGCTGCCCCACGGAGCCGGCACGGTGAGTCCCGGACGCCTGGGTCCCTTTTCTGGGCTGAAGGATTATGGGGGATCTCGGTCACCTGGCTCCCCCTTTCTGGTCTGTGGGGTCTATGGGTCAGGGTCCCGGACGCCTGGGTCCCCTTTCCAGGCTGGGGGTCTATGGGACAGGGGGGTCCCGAACGCCTGGGTCCCTTTTCCATTCTGGTGGTCTATGGTGTGGGTGGTCTCGGACACCTGGGTCCCCTTTCTGCTCTGGGGTATTTATGGGTCAGGGCCCCAGATGCCTGGGTCCCCTTTCCAGGCTGGGGGTCTATTAGGCAGGTGGGTCCCGGACACCTGGGTCCCTATTCTGAGCTGGGGGGTTATGGGGGCATCCCGAACACCTGGGTCCCTTTTCTAATCTGGGGGGTTATGGGGGCGTCCCGGACGCCTGGGTCCCCTTCCAGGGCTGGGGGTCTACGGGACAAGGGGGTCCCTTTTCCATTCTGTGGGGTCTATGGGTCAGGGGGATCCCGGACGCCTGGGTCCCCTTTCCAGGATGGGGGTCTATGGGACAGGGGGGTCCCGAACGCCTGGGTCCCTTTTCCATGCTGGTGGTCTATGGTGTGGGTGGGTCCCGGGCGCCTGGGTCCCCTTTCCAGTCTGGGGGTTCTATGTGACAGGGGGGTCCCTTTTCCATTCTGTAGGGTCTATGGGTCAGGGGGATCCCGGACGCCTGGGTCCCCTTTCCAGTCTGGGGGTTCTATGTGACAGGGGTGTCCCTTTTCCATTCTGTAGGGTCTGTGGGTCAGGGGGATCCCGGACGCCAGGGTCCCCTTTCCAGACTGGGGGTCTATGGGACAGGGGGGTCCCGAACGCCTGGGTCCCTTTTCCATGCTGGTGGTCTATGGTGTGGGTGGGTCCCGGACGCCTGGGTCCCCTTTCCAGGCTGGGGGGTCTATGGGACAGGGGGATCCCTTTTCCATTCTGTGGGGTCTATGGGTCAGGGGGATCCCGGACGCCTGGGTCCCCTTTCCAGACTGGGGGTCTATGGGACAGGGGGGTCCCGAACGCCTGGGTCCCTTTTCCATGCTGGTGGTCTATGGTGTGGGTGGGTCCCGGACGCCTGGGTCCCCTTTCCAGAATGGGGGGTCTATGGGACAGGGGGGTCCCTTTTCCATTCTGTGGGGTCTATGGGTCAGGGGGATCCCGGACGCCTGGGTCCCCTTTCCAGACTGGGGGTCTATGGGACAGGGGGGTCCCGAACGCCTGGGTCCCATTTCCGAGCTGGGGGGTTATGGGGGCGTCCCGAACGCCTGGGTCCCCTTTCTGTTCTGGGGCATTTATGGGTCAGGGTGTGGGTCCCGGACGCCTGGGTCCCTATTCCTGGCTGGGGAATTATGGGGGCGTCCCGGATGCCTGGGTCCCTATTCTGGTCTGGGGGGTTATGCGGTGGGTGGGTCCCGGACGCCTGGGTCCCCTTTCCAGGTTAGGGGGTTATGTGGGTGTCCCGAACGCCTGGGTCCCCTTTCTGTTCTGGGGCATTTATGGGTCAGGGTGTGGGTCCCGGATGCCTGGGTCCCTATTCCGGGCTGGGGGGTTATGGGGGCGTCCCGGATGCCTGGGTCCCCTTTCTGGTCTGGGGAGTTTATGGGTCAGGGTGTGGGTCCCGGACGCCTGGGTCCCTATTCCGGGCTGGGGGGTTATGGGGGCGTCCCGGATGCCTGGGTCCCCTTTCTGGTCTGGGGGGTTATGAGGTGGGTGGGTCCCGGACGCCTGGGTCCCTGTTCCGGGCTGGGGGTTATGGGGGCGTCCCGGATGCCTGGGTCCCCTTTCTGGTCTGGGGGGTTTATGGGTCAGGGTGTGGGTCCCGGACGCCTGGGTCCCTATTCCTGGCTAGGGGATTATGGGGGCGTCCCGGATGCCTGGGTCCCCTTTCTGGTCTGGGGGGTTATGAGGTGGGTGGGTCCCGAACGCCTGGGTCCCTATTCTGGGCTGGGGGATTATGGGGGCGTCCCGGATGCCTGGGTCCCCTTTCTGGTCTGGGGAGTTTATGGGTCAGGGTGTGGGTCCCGGACGCCTGGGTCCCTATTCCTGGCTGGGGGTTATGGGGGCGTCCCGGATGCCTGGGTCCCCTCTCTGGTCTGGGGGGTTATGAGGTGGGTGGGTCCCGGACGCCTGGGTCCCTATTCTGGGCTGGGGGTTATGGGGGTGTCCCGGACGCCTGGGTCCCCATACTGGTCTTGGGGGTTTATGAGTCAGGGTGTGGGTCCCGGACGCCTGGGTCCCCTTTCCAGGTTAGGGGGTTATGTGGGTGTCCCGAACGCCTGGGTCCCCTTTCAGTTCTGGGGCATTTATGGGTCAGGGTGTGGGTCCCGGACGCCTGGGTCCCTATTCCGGGCTGGGGGGTTATGGGGGCGTCCCGGATGCCTGGGTCCCCTTTCTGGTCTGGGGGGTTATGCGGCGGGTGGGTCCCGGACGCCTGGGTCCCTATTCCGGGCTGGGGGGTTATGGGGGCATCCCGGATGCCTGGGTCCCCTTTCTGGTCTGGGGAGTTTATGGGTCAGGGTGTGGGTCCCGGACGCCTGGGTCCCTATTCCGGGCTGGGGGGTTATGGGGGCGTCCCGGATGCCTGGGTCCCCTTTCTGGTCTGGGGGGTTATGCGGCGGGTGGGTCCCGGACGCCTGGGTCCCTATTCTGGGCTGGGGGATTATGGGGGCGTCCCGGATGCCTGGGTCCCCTTTCTGGTCTGGGGGGTTATGCGGCGGGTGGGTCCCGGACGCCTGGGTCCCTATTCCGGGCTGGGGGGTTATGGGGGCGTCCCGGATGCCTGGGTCCCCTTCTCACCCCCCATGTGTGGGGCAGATGGGGCCCCCGCAGACGCTGCTGCTCTGGCTTTGCTTCCTGCTCCCATGTGGTGAGTCTCGTTTTGCCCAAAACCCCCACTTTTCCACCCAAATCCCACCCCCCACAACCCCACCTTCCCCCCCCCCCCCCCCCCACCTTGGCCATCTCTGACCCCAAAATTGCTGTTTCCAGCCCCAAATTTGGTGTTTCTGGCCCCAAAACCACCCACATTTTCCTTCCATCTCTTCCTTCCAACCTCCAGCCCCACATCTGGAGTTTCTTGCCCCAAATCTCTTGTTTCTAAGCCCAAATCCACCCCCATTTTCTTCCCCTCTCTTCCTTTCCATCTCCAGCCCCACATTTGGAGTTTCCAGCCCCAAATCTTGTGTTTCCAGCCCCAAATTTGCCGTTTCCAGCCCCAAATTTGCCATTTCCAGCCCCCAAACTTCCCACCTTTTCATCCCACGTCTCCCTTCCCCCCCCCAACCCCAAATCTGGCGTTTTTGGCCCCAAAAGTGGCTGCACCCATTCCCGCTTTTGTGCCCCAGGTGCCGAACCAGCGGCCACGAGGTGCCGGGGGGGGACATGTGGGGACGGGACCATCTGCGCCATGGGGGACGACGGACCCAAATGTGTCCCCAAAGCCGCGTGTGACAACGTCCGGTGTGGCCATGGAACCCAATGCAAGATGGCGGACGGGTGGCCCAAATGTGTCCCCAAACCCTCGTGTGACAACGTCCGGTGTGGCCATGGAACCCAATGTAAGATGGTGGGTGATGGACCCAAATGTGTCCCCAAACCATCGTGTGACAAGATCCGGTGTGGAGAAGGAACCCAATGCAAGATGGTGGACGGGGGACCCAAATGTGTCCCCAAACCATCATGTAGGAACATCCGGTGTGGCCATGGAACCCAATGCAAGATGGTGGATGGGTGGCCCAAGTGTGTCCCCAAACCCTCGTGTGACAACGTCCGGTGTGGAGAAGGAACCCAATGCAAGATGGTGGATGGGGGACCCAAATGTGTCCCCAAACCATCGTGTGACAACGTCCGTTGTGGCCATGGAACCCAATGCAAGATGGTGGACGGGTGGCCCAAATGTGTCCCCAAACCCTCGTGTGACAACGTCCGGTGTGGCCATGGAACCCAATGCAAGATGGTGGGTGATGGACCCAAATGTGTCCCCAAACCCTCGTGTGACAACGTCCGGTGTGGACACAGAACCCAATGCAAGATGGTGGGTGATGGACCCAAATGTGTCCCCAAACCCTCGTGTGACAACATCCGGTGTGGCCATGGAACCCAATGCAAGATGGTGGATGGGTGGCCCAAATGTGTCCCCAAACCCTCGTGTGACAACGTCCGGTGTGGCCATGGGACCCAATGCAAGATGGTGGATGGGGGACCCAAATGTGTCCCCAAACCATCATGTAGGAACATCCGGTGTGGCCATGGAACCCAATGCAAGATGGTGGATGGGTGGCCCAAATGTGTCCCCAAACCATCATGTAGGAACATCCGGTGTGGCCATGGAACCCAATGCAAGGTGGTGGGTGATGGACCCAAATGTGTCCCCAAACCCTCGTGTGACAACGTCCGGTGTGGCCATGGAACCCAATGCAAGATGGTGGGTGATGGACCCAAATGTGTCCCCAAACCATCATGTGACAAGATCCGGTGTGGACATGGAACCCAATGCAAGATGGTGGACGGGTGGCCCAAATGTGTCCCCAAACCCTCGTGTGACAACGTCCAGTGTGGCCATGGGACCCAATGTAAGATGGTGGACGGGTGGCCCAAATGTGTCCCCAAACCCTCGTGTGACAACGTCCGGTGTGGCCATGGGACCCAATGCAAGATGGTGGATGGGTGGCCCAAATGTGTCCCCAAACCATCATGTAGGAACATCCGGTGTGGCCATGGAACCCAATGCAAGGTGGTGGGTGATGGACCCAAATGTGTCCCCAAACCATCGTGTGACAACGTCCGGTGTGGCCATGGAACCCAATGTAAGATGGTGGGTGATGGACCCAAATGTGTCCCCAAACCATCATGTGACAAGATCCGGTGTGGACACAGAACCCAATGCAAGATGGTGGACGGGGGACCC
Source organism: Columba livia (assembly GCF_036013475.1). Classification (NCBI taxonomy): domain Eukaryota; kingdom Metazoa; phylum Chordata; class Aves; order Columbiformes; family Columbidae; genus Columba; species Columba livia. The sequence goes on from NW_027043181.1 coordinate 12,170, forward strand.
AAATGTGTCCCCAAACCCTCATGTGACAACGTCCGGTGTGGCCATGGAACCCAATGCAAGATGGTGGGTGATGGACCCAAATGTGTCCCCAAACCCTCGTGTGACAACGTCCGGTGTGGACATGGCACCCAATGCAAGATGGTGGATGGGTGGCCCAAATGTGTCCCCAAACCCTCGTGTGACAACGTCCGGTGTGGACACGGAACCCAATGTAAGATGGTGGGTGATGGACCCAAATGTGTCCCCAAACCATCATGTGACAAGATCCGGTGTGGACATGGAACCCAATGTAAGATGGTGGACGGGTGGCCCAAATGTGTCCCCAAACCATCATGTGACAACATCCGGTGTGGCCATGGAACCCAATGCAAGGTGGCCGATGGGTGGCCCAAGTGTGTCCCCAAACCATCGTGTGACAACGTCCGGTGTGGCCATGGAACCCAATGCAAGGTGGCCGATGGGTGGCCCAAGTGTGTCCCCAAACCATCGTGTGACAACGTCCGGTGTGGCCATGGAACCCAATGCAAGATGGTGGGTGATGGACCCAAATGTGTCCCCAAACCATCATGTGACAACGTCCGGTGTGGCCATGGAACCCAATGCAAGATGGTGGACGGGGGACCCAAATGTGTCCCCAAACCATCATGTGACAACGTCCGGTGTGGCCATGGAACCCAATGCAAGGTGGCCGATGGGTGGCCCAAGTGTGTCCCCAAACCATCGTGTGACAACGTCCGGTGTGGCCATGGAACCCAATGCAAGATGGTGGACGGGTGGCCCAAGTGTGTCCCCAAACCCTCATGTAACAATGTCCGGTGTGGCCATGGAACCCAATGCAAGGTGGTGGATGGGGGACCCAAATGTGTCCCCAAACCATCATGTGACAAGATCCGGTGTGGACATGGAACCCAATGTAAGATGGTGGACGGGGGACCCAAATGTGTCCCCAAACCATCATGTGACAAGATCCGGTGTGGCCATGGAACCCAATGCAAGATGGTGGACGGGTGGCCAAAATGTGTCCCCAAACCCTCATGTGACAACGTCCGGTGTGGCCATGGAACCCAATGCAAGATGGTGGACGGGTGGCCAAAATGTGTCCCCAAACCCTCATGTGACAACGTCCGGTGTGGCCATGGAACCCAATGCAAGATGGCCGCCGGGGGTCCCAGGTGTGTGGGGCAGCGGCTCCTCCGCAGGGCCGTGTCCCCCGCCGTGTCTGTCCGGGTGTCCCCCCCGTGTCCCCTGCCCTGTCCCCAGGGCACCATGTGCAAGATGGCCGATGGGTGGCCCCAATGTGTCCCCAAACCCTCGTGTGACAACGTCCATTGTGGACACGGAACCCAATGCAAGATGGCGGCCGGGGGACCCACATGTGTGGGGCCCGTCCCGTCCTGCAGGGACACACGTTGTCCCCCCGGCGCCGTCTGCAGGATGGTCCGTGATTGGCCCAAGTGTGTCCAGGACCCGCCCACCTGCAGCGGGTTCCGCTGCCCCCGTGGCACCGAGTGCGTCCTGGCGCGTGGTTGGCCACGCTGCGTCCAATCCAAGGCGTCCCTGAGGGCGCCTTCCTGTAGTGACGTCAGCTGTCCCCAGGGGACCAGGTGCCAGGTGACCAATGGCCAACCACGGTGTGTCCATCACCAACCGACATGCAGTGCTGTCCAATGTGAGAAGGGAACCACGTGTCAGATCATCAATGATTGGCCAAGGTGCGTCCAATCCAAGACGTCCCCAGGGGGGCAGACTTGCAGTGACCTCCATTGTCCCCAAGGGACCACGTGCAAGATGCTGGATGATCAACCACAGTGTGTCCACAAACCCCCATCCTGCCAGGACATCCAATGTGAGAAGGGAACCACGTGTCAGATCATTGATGATTGGCCAAGGTGTGTCCAACCCAAGACGTCCCCAAGGGGACTGACTTGCAGTGACCTCCAGTGTCCCCAAGGGACCACGTGCAAGATGTTGGATGGTCAACCACAGTGTGTCCATCACCAACCGACCTGCAATGCCATCCAATGTGAGAAGGGAACCACGTGTCACATGGTGGATGGTTGGCCACGCTGTGTCCAATCCAAGGTGTCCATCAGGAGAGCATCCTGCAATGACCTCCAGTGTCCCCAAGGGACCACGTGCAAGATGCTGGATGGTCAACCACGGTGTGTCCATCACCAACCGTCCTGCAGTGCCATCCAATGTGAGAAGGGAACCACGTGTCACATGGTGGATGGTTGGCCACAGTGTGTCCAACCCAAGACGTCCATCAGACCATCTTGCAATGACATTCACTGTCCCCAAGGGACCAGGTGCCGGATGCTCCAGGGGTGGCCCCAGTGTGTCCATCACCAACCGACCTGCAGTGACACCCAATGTGAGAAGGGATCCACGTGTCAGATCATCCATGGTTGGCCAAGGTGTGTCCAATCCAAGACGTCCCTGAGAGCACCTTCATGTATTGACCTCCACTGTCCCCAAGGGACCACGTGCAAGATGCTGGATGGTCAGCCACGGTGTGTCCACATTGAACCGTCCTGCAGTGACATCCAATGTGAGAAGGGAACCACGTGTCAGATCATCGATGATTGGCCACGCTGTGTCCAACCCAAGATGTCCCCACAAAAACCATCTTGTAGTGTCACCCAGTGTCCCAAAGGGACCACGTGCAAGACACTGGATGGTCAACCACGGTGTGTCCACAACCCCCCATCCTGCCAGGACATCCAGTGTGAGAAGGGAACCACGTGTCAGATCATCCATGGTTGGCCACGGTGCATCCAAGTCAAGACGTCTGTCAGAAGACCAACTTGTGGGGACACCCAGTGTCCCCAAGGGACCACGTGCAAGATGCTGGATGGTCAACCACAGTGTGTCCACAACCCCCCATCCTGCAGTGACATCCAATGTGAGAAGGGAACCACGTGTCAGATGGTGGATGGTTGGCCACGCTGTGTCCAACCCAAGACGTCCATCAGACCATCTTGCAATGACATTCACTGTCCCCAAGGGACCACGTGCAAGATGCTGGATGGTCAACCACGGTGTGTCCACATTGAACCGACCTGCAGTGACATCCAATGCCAGAAGGGAACCACGTGTCACATGGTCAATGGTTGGCCACGGTGCATCCAATCCAAGACGTCCATCAGACCATCTTGCAATGACATCCACTGTCCACAAGGGACCAGGTGCCGGATGTTCCAGGGGTGGCCCCAGTGTGTCCATCACCAATCGACCTGCAGTGACATCCAGTGTGAGAAGGGAACCACGTGTCAGATCATCCATGGGTGGCCCAAATGTGTCCAATCCAAGACGTCCCTGAGGGCACCTCCATGTATTGACATCCACTGTCCCAAAGGGACCACGTGCAAGATGCTGGATGGTCAGCCACGGTGTGTCCACATTGAACCGTCCTGCAGTGACATCCAATGTGAGAAGGGAACCACGTGTCAGATCATCGATGATTGGCCACGCTGTGTCCAATCCAAGATGTCCCCACAGAGACCATCCTGTAGTGACACCCAGTGTCCCAAAGGCACCACGTGCAAGACACTGGATGGTCAACCACAATGTGTCCACAACCCCCCATCCTGCCATGATGTCCAATGTGAGAAGGGAACCACGTGTCAGATCATTGATAATCGGCCAACGTGTGTCCAACCCAAGACGTCCATCAGACCATCTTGCAATGACATTCACTGTCCCCAATGGACCAGGTGCCGGATGCTCCAGGGGTGGCCCCAGTGTGTCCATCACCAACCGACCTGCAGTGACATCCAATGTGAGAAGGGAACCACGTGTCAGATCATCCATGGTTGGCCACGCTGTGTCCAACCCAAGATGTCCCCACAGAGACCATCCTGTAGTGACATCCACTGTCCCCAAGGGACTGTGTGCAAGATGCTGGATGGTCAACCACACTGTGTCCACATTGAACCGTCCTGCAGTGACATCCAATGCCAGAAGGGAACCACGTGTCACATGGTCAATGGTTGGCCACAGTGTGTCCAACCCAAGATGCCACTGAGGGCACCTTCGTGTAGTGACATTCACTGTCCCCAAGGGACCACGTGCAAGATGCTGGATGGTCAACCACGGTGTGTCCACAACCCCCCATCCTGCCAGGACATCCAATGTGAGAAGGGAACCACGTGTCAGATCATTGATAATTGGCCAAGGTGTGTCCAACCCAAGACGTCCATCAGACCATCTTGCAATGACATTCACTGTCCCCAAGGGACCAGGTGCCGGATGCTCCAGGGGTGGCCCCAGTGTGTCCATCACCAACCGACCTGCAGTGACACCCAATGTGAGAAGGGATCCACGTGTCAGATCATTGATGATTGGCCAAGGTGTGTCCAATCCAAGACGTCCCCAAGGGGACTGACTTGCAGTGACCTCCAGTGTCCCAAAGGGACCACATGCAAGATGTTGGATGGCCAACCACAGTGTGTCCATCACCAACCGACCTGCAGTGCCATCCAATGTGAGAAGGGAACCACGTGTCACATGGTCGATGGTTGGCCACGCTGTGTCCAATCCAAAACGTCCATCAGACCATCTTGCAATGACATTCACTGTCCCCAAGGGACCACGTGCAAGATGCTGGATGGTCAACCACAGTGTGTCCACAACCCCCCATCCTGCCAGGACATCCAATGTGAGAAGGGAACCACGTGTCAGATCATCCATGGTTGGCCACAGTGTGTCCAACCCAAGACGGTTCTCAGGACACCAACTTGTAGAGACGTCCATTGTCCCCAAGGGACCAGGTGCCGGATGCTCCAGGGGTGGCCTCAGTGTGTCCATCACCAACCGACCTGCAGTGACACCCAATGTGAGAAGGGAACCACGTGTCAGATCATTGATGGGTGGCCAAGGTGTGTCCAACCCAAGACTTCCCCACGGGGACTGACTTGCAATGACCTCCAGTGTCCCAAAGGGACCACGTGCAAGATGCTGGATGGTCAACCACAGTGTGTCCATCACCAACTGTCCTGCAGTGACATCCAGTGTGAGAAGGGAACCACGTGTCAGATCATACATGGTTGGCCACGGTGCATTCAAGCCAAGACGTCTGTCAGAAGACCAACTTGTGGGGACACCCATTGTCCCCAAGGGACCACGTGCAAGATGCTGGATGGCCAACCACAGTGTGTCCACAACCCCCCATCCTGCAGTGACATCCATTGTGAGAAGGGAACCACGTGTCAGATCATCCATGGTTGGCCACGCTGTGTCCAATCCAAGGTGTCCATCAGGAGAGCATCCTGCAATGACCTCCAGTGTCCCCAAGGGACCACGTGCAAGATGCTGAATGGTCAACCACGGTGTGTCCACAATGAACCGTCCTGTAGTGACATCCAATGTGAGAAGGGAACCACGTGTCACATGGTCAATGGTTGGCCACAGTGTGTCCAACCCAAGATGCCACTGAGGGCTCCTTCATGTAGTGACATTCACTGTCCCCAAGGGACCGTGTGCAAGACACTGGTTGGTCAACCACGGTGTGTCCACAACCCCCCATCCTGCCAGGACATCCAATGTGAGAAGGGAACCTCGTGTCAGATCATTGATAATTGGCCACAGTGTGTCCAATCCAAGACGTCCATCAGACCATCTTGCAATGACATTCACTGTCCCCAAGGGACCACGTGCAAGATGCTGGATGGTCAACCACGGTGTGTCCACAACCCCCCATCCTGCCAGGACATCCAGTGTGAGAAGGGAACCACGTGTCAGATCATCCATGGTTGGCCACGCTGTGTCCAACCCAAGACGGTTCTCAGGACACCAACTTGTAGAGACGTCCATTGTCCCCAAGGGACCAGGTGCCGGATGCTCCAGGGGTGGCCTCAGTGTGTCCATCACCAACCGACCTGCAGTGACATCCAGTGTGAGAAGGGAACCACGTGTCAGATCATCCATGGTTGGCCACGGTGCATCCAAGTCAAGACCTCCATGAGAAGACCAACTTGTGTGGACACCCCGTGTCCCAAAGGGACCACGTGCAAGATGCTGGATGGTCAACCACAGTGTGTCCATAATCCCCCATCCTGCCAGGACATCCAATGTGAGAAGGGAACCACGTGTCAGATCATCCATGGTTGGCCAAGATGTGTCCAGTCCACGATTTCCCTGAGGGCACCTTCATGCGGTGACATTCACTGTCCCCAAGGGACCACGTGCACAGTGACCAATGGGTGGCCCCAGTGTGTCCACAACCCCCCATCCTGCCAGGACACCCAATGTGAGAAGGGAACCACGTGTCACGTGGTCAATGGGTGGCCACGCTGTGTCCAACCCAAGACGTCCATCAGGAGACCTTCTTGTAGTGACACCCAGTGTCCCCAAGGGACCACGTGCAAGATGCTGGATGGTCAACCACAGTGTGTCCATCACCAACCGTCCTGCAGTGACATCCAATGTGAGAAGGGAACCACGTGCCAGATCATCCATGGTTGGCCACGCTGTGTCCAAGTCAAGACCTCCATGAGAAGACCAACTTGTGGGGACACCCAGTGTCCCAGAGGGACCACGTGCAAGATGCTGGATGGTCAACCACGGTGTGTCCACATTGAACCGTCCTGCAGTGACATCCAATGTGAGAAGGGAACCACGTGTCACATGGTTAATGGGTGGCCACGCTGTGTCCAATCCAAGGTGTCCATCAGGAGAGCATCCTGTAATGACCTCCAGTGTCCCCAAGGGACCACGTGCAAGATGCTGGATGGTCAACCACGGTGTGTCCACAATGAACCGTCCTGCAGTGACACCCAATGTGAGAAGGGAACCACGTGTCACATGGTGGATGGTTGGCCACGGTGCATCCAATCCAAGACGTCCATCAGACCATCCTGCAATGACCTTCACTGTCCCCAAGGGACCACGTGCAAGATGCTGGATGGTCAACCTCAGTGTGTCCACAACCCCCCATCCTGCCAGGACATCCAATGTGAGAAGGGATCCACGTGTCACATGGTCAATGGGTGGCCACGGTGTGTCCAACCCAAGACAGTTCTCAGGACACCAACTTGTGGAAACGTCCATTGTCCCCAAGGGACCAGGTGCCGGATGCTCCAGGGGTGGCCCCAGTGTGTCCATCACCAACCGACCTGCAGTGACACCCAATGTGAGAAGGGAACCACGTGTCACATGGTGGATGGTTGGCCAAGGTGTGTCCAACCCAAGACGTCCATCAGACCCTCTTGCAATGACCTCCAGTGTCCCCAAGGGGCCACGTGCAAGATGCTGGATGGTCAACCACAATGTGTCCACAACCCCCCATCCTGCCAGGACATCCAATGTGAGAAGGGAACCACGTGTCAGATCATCCATGGTTGGCCACGCTGTGTCCAATCCAAGACGTCCATCAGACCATCTTGCAATGACATTCACTGTCCCCAAGGGACCACGTGCAAGATGCTGGATGGTCAACCACGGTGTGTCCACAACCCCCCATCCTGCCAGGACATCCAATGTGAGAAGGGAACCACGTGTCAGATCATTGATGGGTGGCCACGGTGCATCCAAGCCAAGGCGTCTGTCAGAAGACCAACTTGTGGGGACACCCATTGTCCCCAAGGGACCACGTGCAAGATGCTGGATGGTCAACCACTGTGTGTCCACAACCCCCCATCCTGCAGTGACATCCAGTGTGAGAAGGGAACCACGTGTCAGATCATCCATGGTTGGCCACGCTGTGCCCAATCCAAGGTGTCCATCAGGAGAGCATCCTGCAATGACCTCCAGTGTCCCCAAGGGACCACGTGCAAGATGCTGGATGGTCAACCACAGTGTGTCCACAATGAACCGTCCTGTAGTGACATCCAATGTGAGAAGGGAACCACGTGTCACATGGTCAATGGTTGGCCACAGTGTGTCCAACCCAAGATGCCACTGAGGGCTCCTTCATGTAGTGACATTCACTGTCCCCAAGGGACCGTGTGCAAGACACTGGTTGGTCAACCACGGTGTGTCCACAACCCCCCATCCTGCCAGGACATCCAATGTGAGAAGGGAACCTCGTGTCAGATCATTGATAATTGGCCACAGTGTGTCCAATCCAAGACGTCCATCAGACCATCTTGCAATGACATTCACTGTCCCCAAGGGACCACGTGCAAGATGCTGGATGGTCAACCACGGTGTGTCCACAACCCCCCATCCTGCCAGGACATCCAGTGTGAGAAGGGAACCACGTGTCAGATCATCCATGGTTGGCCACGCTGTGTCCAACCCAAGACGGTTCTCAGGACACCAACTTGTAGAGACGTCCATTGTCCCCAAGGGACCAGGTGCCGGATGCTCCAGGGGTGGCCTCAGTGTGTCCATCACCAACCGACCTGCAGTGACATCCAGTGTGAGAAGGGAACCACGTGTCAGATCATCCATGGTTGGCCACGGTGCATCCAAGTCAAGACCTCCATGAGAAGACCAACTTGTGTGGACACCCCGTGTCCCAAAGGGACCACGTGCAAGATGCTGGATGGTCAACCACAGTGTGTCCATAATCCCCCATCCTGCCAGGACATCCAATGTGAGAAGGGAACCACGTGTCAGATCATCCATGGTTGGCCAAGATGTGTCCAGTCCACGATTTCCCTGAGGGCACCTTCATGCGGTGACATTCACTGTCCCCAAGGGACCACGTGCACAGTGACCAATGGGTGGCCCCAGTGTGTCCACAACCCCCCATCCTGCCAGGACACCCAATGTGAGAAGGGAACCACGTGTCACGTGGTCAATGGGTGGCCACGCTGTGTCCAACCCAAGACGTCCATCAGGAGACCTTCTTGTAGTGACACCCAGTGTCCCCAAGGGACCACGTGCAAGATGCTGGATGGTCAACCACAGTGTGTCCATCACCAACCGACCTGCAGTGCCATCCAATGTGAGAAGGGAACCACGTGTCACATGGTGGATGGGTGGCCACGCTGTGTCCAATCCAAGACGTCCATCAGACCATCTTGCAATGACATTCACTGTCCCCAAGGGACCAGGTGCCGGATGCTCCAGGGGTGGCCCCAGTGTGTCCATCACCAACCGACCTGCAGTGACATCCAATGTGAGAAGGGATCCACGTGTCAGATCATTGATGGGTGGCCCAAATGTGTCCAATCCAAGACATTTACCAGGCGGCCATCTTGCCAGGATGTTCATTGTCCCCAAGGGACCACGTGCAAGATGCTGGATGGTCAACCACAGTGTGTCCACAACCCCCCATCCTGCCATGATGTCCAGTGCCAGAAGGGAGCCACGTGTCACATGGTGGATGGGTGGCCACGCTGTGTCCAATCCAAGACATCCCCAAGGAGACCAACCTGCAGGAGTATCCACTGTCCCAAAGGGACCACGTGCAAGATGCTGGATGGTCAACCACGGTGTGTCCACAACCCCCCATCCTGCCAGGACATCCAATGTGAGAAAGGATCCACGTGTCAGATCATCCATGGTTGGCCACGCTGTGTCCAAGTCAAGACCTCCATGAGAAGACCAACTTGTGGGGACACCCAGTGTCCCAGAGGGACCACGTGCAAGATACTGGATGGTCAACCACGGTGTGTCCACAATGAACAGTCCTGCAGTGACATCCAATGTGAGAAGGGAACCACGTGTCACATGGTTAATGGGTGGCCACGCTGTGTCCAATCCAAGGTGTCCATCAGGAGAGCATCCTGTAATGACCTCCAGTGTCCCCAAGGGACCACGTGCAAGATGCTGGATGGTCAACCACGGTGTGTCCACAATGAACCGTCCTGCAGTGACATCCAATGTGAGAAGGGAACCACGTGTCACATGGTCGATGGTTGGCCACGCTGTGTCCAATCCAAGACGTCCATCAGACCATCTTGCAATGACATTCACTGTCCCCAAGGGACCATGTGCAAGATGCTGGTTGGTCAGCCACGGTGTGTCCACAACCCCCCATCCTGCCAGGACATCCAATGTGAGAAGGGAACCACGTGTCAGATCATCCATGGTTGGCCACGCTGTGTCCAACCCAAGACGGTTCTCAGGACACCAACTTGTGGAAATGTCCGTTGTCCCCAAGGGACCAGGTGCCGGATGCTCCAGGGGTGGCCCCAGTGTGTCCATCACCAACCGACCTGCAGTGACATCCAGTGTGAGAAGGGAACCACGTGTCAGATCATTGATGGGTGGCCAAGGTGTGTCCAACCCAAGACGTCCCCAAGGGGACTGACTTGCAGTGACCTCCAGTGTCTCAAAGGGACCACGTGCAAGATGCTGAATGGCCAACCACAGTGTGTCCATCACCAACTGTCCTGTAGCAACATCCAATGTGAGAAGGGAACCACGTGTCACATCATCGATGGGTGGCCACGGTGCATCCAAGTCAAGACGTCTATCAGAAGACCAACTTGTGGGGACACCCATTGTCCCCAAGGGACCACGTGCAAGATGCTGGATGGTCAACCACAGTGTGTCCACAATGAACCGTCCTGCAGTGCCATCCAATGTGAGAAGGGAACCATGTGTCACATGGTGGATGGGTGGCCACACTGTGTCCAATACAAGATGTCCCTGAGGGCAACTTCATGTAGTGACATCCACTGTCCCCAAGGGACCATGTGCAAGATGCTGGATGGTCAACCACGGTGTGTCCATCACCAGCCGTCCTGCAGTGACACCCAATGTGAGAAGGGAACCACGTGTCAGATCATCCATGGTTGGCCAACGTGTGTCCAATACAAGACGTCCCTGAGGGCAACTTCATGTAGTGACATCCACTGTCCCCAAGGGACCACGTGCACGATGGTGGATGGTCAACCACAGTGTGTCCATCACCAACCATCCTGCAGTGTCATCCAATGTGAGAAGGGAACCACGTGTCACATGGTCAATGGGTGGCCACGCTGTGTCCAATCCAAGATGTCCCCAAGGAGACCGACCTGCAGGGACACCCAATGTCCGGAGGGGACCTCGTGCACAGTGACCAATGGGTGGCCCCAGTGTGTCCGTCACCAACCGTCCTGTCATGACGTCCAATGTGAGAAGGGAACCACGTGTCAGATCATCCGTGGTTGGCCGAGATGTGTCCAACCCAAGACGTCCCCAAGGAGCGCGACCTGCAGGGGCCTCCGGTGTCCCCGCCAGGCGCCCACGTGCCGCGTGATCCACGGGTGGCCCCGCTGTGTGCGGGTGACGCGGGACGTGCCCGTCCCCTCCTGCGCCGGGGTCACCTGCGCGCCCGGGGCCGCGTGTCACCTGCTGGACGGGTGGCCCAAATGTGTCCCCAAGGAGCCCTCGTGTGCCCAGACGCCTTGTCCACCCGGGTCCTCCTGCCAGGTGGTGGGAATGTCCCCCAGATGTGTCCCCAACAGCCCATCGTGCAACGATGTCCCTTGTCCAATGGGGACAACGTGTCAGATGGTGGGAAACACCCCCAAATGTGTCCCCAACAGCCCATCGTGTAATGATGTCCCTTGTCCAAAGGGGACAAAGTGTCAGATGGTGGATAACACCCCCAGATGTGTCCCCAACAGCCCGTCCTGCAGTGACATGAATTGTCCAGAGGGGACAACGTGCCAGAGGGTGAAAAACACCCCCAGATGTGTCCCCAACAGCCCATCGTGCAACGATGTCCCTTGTCCAAAGGGGACAACATGTCAGATGGTGGAAAACACCCCCAGATGTGTCCCCAACAACCCATCCTGTGTTGACATGAATTGTCCAACGGGGACAACGTGTCAGATGGTGGGAAACACCCCACGATGTGTCCCCAACAACCCATCATGCAATGATGTCCCTTGTCCAATGGGGACAACGTGTCAGATGGTGGGAAACACCCCCAGATGTGTCCCCAACAACCCATCCTGTGACAACGTCCCTTGTCCAACGGGGACGAGGTGCCAGATAGTGGAAAACACCCCCAGATGTGTCCCCAACAACCCATCCTGTGACAATGTCCCTTGTCCAACTGGGACAAAGTGTCAGATGGTGGGAAACACCCCCAGATGTGTTCCCAACAACCCATCATGCAATGATGTCCCTTGTCCAGAGGGGACAACATGTCAGATGGTGGAAAACACCCCGCGCTGTGTCCCCAACAACCCGTCCTGTGACAACGTCCCTTGTCCAAAGGAGACAACGTGTCAGATGGTGGGAAACACCCAACGATGTGTCCCCAACAACCCATCGTGCAACAATGTCCCTTGTCCAACTGGGACAAAGTGCCAGATGGTGGGAAACACCCCCAGATGTGTCCCCAACAACCCGTCCTGTGACAACGTCCCTTGTCCAAAGGGGACAACGTGTCAGATGGTGGAAAACACCCCCAGATGTGTCCCCAACAACCCATCCTGCGGTGACATGAATTGTCCAGAGGGGACAACATGTCAGATGGTGGGAAACACCCCCAGATGTGTCCCCAACAACCCATCATGCAATGATGTCCCTTGTCCAACTGGGACGAAGTGCCAGATGGTGGAAAACACCCCCAGATGTGTCCCCAACAACCCGTCCTGTGACAATGTCCCTTGTCCAAAGGGGACAACGTGTCAGATGGTGGATAACACCCCACGGTGTGTCCCCAACAGCCCATCCTGTGACAACATCCCTTGTCCAATGGGGACGAAGTGCCAGATGGCGGGAACGTCCCCGCGCTGTGTCCCCTCGCCCCGCCCCCCGCTGGTGTGCCACGTGCTGAGCCGCTGGCGCTACCGCAGCTTCGAGGCGCGGGCGCGGGCGCTGGGCGGGCGCTGCGCCCACACGCTGCTGCGCCTCTGCGGCGGCCCCGCGGGCGCCCCGCGCGTCACCGTCACCGTGGGCGGGCAGGTGGGCGCGGGGCCCGGCGCCACCTTCGGACACGTCACGCTGAGCGGGGACGGCTACGAGGTGACGCTGCTGCGAGGAGAGGAGACGGCGGCCAGGGTGAGCGGGGACACAGGCGGGCGGGGGGACCCAGGCGTCCGGGGGTCTTCTCTACCCCCGTAACTGGGAGGGGACCCAGGCGTCCGGGGGTCTTCTCTACCCCCATAACTGGGAGGGGACCCAGGCGTCCGGGGGTCTTCTCTACCCCCGTAACTGGGAGGGGACCCAGGCGTCCGGGGGTCTTCTCTACTCCCATAACTGGGAGGGGACCCAGGCGTCCGGGGGGAGACCCAGGTGTCCGGGGCTCTTCCCTACCCCCATAACTGGGAGAGGACCCAGGCGTCCGAGACGGGACCCAGGTGTCCAGGGCTCTTCCCTATCCCCGTAACTGGGAGGGGACCCAGGCGTCCGGGGCTCTTCCCTACCCCCATAACTGGAAGGGGACCCAGGCATCCGGGGATCTTCCCTACCCCCGTAACTGGGAGTGGACCCAGGCGTCCGGGGCTCTTCCCTATCCCCGTAACTGGGAGGGGACCCAGACGTCCGGGGCTCTTCCCTATCCCAATAACTGAGAGGGGACCCAGGCGTCCGGGGGTCTTCTCTACTCCCATAACTGGGAGGGGACCCAGGCGTCCGGGAGGGGACCCAGGTGTCCGGGGCTCTTCCCTATCCCCGTAACTGGGAGGGGACCCAGGCGTCCGGGGGGAGACCCAGGTGTCCGGGGCTCTTCCCTACCCCCATAACTGGGAGAGGACCCAGGCATCCGAGACGGGACCCAGGTGTCCAGGGCTCTTCCCTACCCCCGTAACTGGGAGGGGACCCAGGCATCCGGGGCTCTTCTCTACCCCCGTAACTGGGAGGGGACCCAGGCATCCGGGGATCTTCCCTACCCCCGTAACTGGGAGGGGACCCAGGTGTCCGGGGCTCTTCCCTACCCCCGTAACTTGGAGAGGACCCAGGCGTCCGAGACGGGACCCAGGTGTCCGGGGCTCTTCCCTACTCCCGTAACTGGGAGGGGACCCAGGCGTCCTGGGCTCTTCCCTACCCCCGTAACTGGGAGGGGACCCAGGCATCCGGGGCTCTTCTCTACCCCCGTAACTGGGAGGGGACCCAGGCGTCCGGGGCTCTTCCCTATCCCCGTAACTGGGAGGGGACCCAGGCGTCCGGGGCTCTTCCCTACCCCCGTAACTGGGAGGGGACCCAGGTGTCCGGGGCTCTTCCCTACCCCCGTAACTGGGAGTGGACCCAGGCGTCCGGGGCTCTTCCCTACCCCCATAACTGGGAGAGAACCCAGGCATCCGGGAGGGGACCCAGGCATCCGGGGCTCCTCCCCACTCCCATGACTGGGAGGGGTCCCAGGCGGCCGGGAGGGGACTCAGGAGTCCGGGGCTCTTCCCCACCCCCATAACTGTCCCCCATGACGGTGTACCTGGGAGTCCCCCATGACCGGGTGTCCCTGGGTGTCCCATGGGTGTCCCTGGATGTCCCCCATGACCAGGTGTCCCCCATGAAGGTGTCCCCGGGTGTCCCATGGGTGTCCCTGGGTGTCCCCCATGACCGGGTGTCCCCCATGAAGGTGTCCCCGGGTGTCCCATGGGTGTCCCTGGGTGTCCCCCATGACCGGGTGTCCCCCATGAAGGTGTCCCCGGGTGTCCCCATGACAGTGTCCCTGGGTGTCCCATGGGTGTCCCCGGGTGTCCCCGGGTGTCCCCCATGACGGTGTCCCTGGGTGTCTCATGGGTGTCCCCAGTGTCCCCCATGACCGATGTCCCTGGGTGTCCCCCATGACGGAGTCCCCGGGTGTCCCATGGGTGTCCCCAGTGTCCCCCATGACTGGTGTCCCCGGGTGTCCCATGGGTGTCCCCCATGACCGGTGTCCCCAGTGTCCCCCATGACGGTGTCCCCGGGTGTCCCATGGGTGTCCCCGGGTGTCCCCCATGACGGTGTCCCTGGGTGTCCCATGGGTGTCCCTGGCAGTCCCCCACGACGGTGTCCCCGGGTTTCCCATGGGTGTCCCTGGGTGTCCCTCATGACCAGGTGTCCCCCATGAAGGTGTCCCCGGGTGTCCCATGGGTGTCCCTGGGTGTCCCCCATGACTGGGTGTCCCCCATGAAGGTGTCCCCAGTGTCCCACATGACGGTGTCCCTGGGTGTCTCATGGGTGTCACCGGGTGTCCCCCATGACGGTGTCCCCGGGTGTCTCATGGGTGTCCCCAGTGTCCCCCATGACCGGTGTCCCCAGTGTCCCCCATGACGGTGTCCCCGTGTCCTGCAGGTGTCGGGGCGCCGGGTGCGGCTGCCGCTGCGCCTGGGGGGGCTGCGGGTGGAGCGGCGGGGGGGCCAGCGGCGGGTGACGACGGCGGCCGGCGTGCGGGTGGCCCTGGGCAGGGACGGCGCCGTGACGGTGACAGCGCCGGCGGAGCTGCAGGGACAGCTGTGCGGGATCTGCCAGCCGGGGCGGGCGTGCGGTGAGTGGGGACACGGGGGGGACATGGGGAGGGGAGGGAGAACGGGGATGGGTGATGGATGGGTGATGGATGATGGATGATGGATGATGGATGATGGATGATGGATGATGGATGATGGGTGATGGATGATGGATGATGATGGATGATGATGGATGATGATGGATGATGGATGATGGATGATGGATGATGGATGATGGATGGATGATGGATGATGGATGATGGATGATGGATGATGGATGATGGATGGATGATGGATGATGGATGATGGATGATGATGGATGATGATGGATGATGATGGATGATGGATGATGGATGATGGATGGATGATGGATGATGGATGATGGATGATGGATGATGATGGATGATGGATGATGATGGATGATGGATGATGGATGATGGATGGATGATGGATGATGATGGATGATGATGGATGATGGATGATGATGGATGATGGATGATGGATGATGGATGGATGATGGATGATGGATGATGGATGATGGATGATGATGGATGATGGATGGATGATGGATGATGGATGATGGATGATGGATGATGGATGGATGATGGATGATGGATGATGGATGGATGATGATGGATGATGATGGATGATGGATGATGGATGATGGATGATGGATGGATGATGGATGGATGATGGATGGATGATGGATGATGGATGATGGATGATGGATGATGGATGATGGATGATGATGGATGATGATGGATGATGATGGATGATGGATGATGGATGATGGATGATGATGGATGATGATGGATGATGATGGATGATGGATGATGGATGATGGATGATGGATGGATGATGGATGGATGATGGATGGATGATGGATGATGGATGATGGATGGATGATGGATGGATGATGGATGGATGATGGATGGATGATGGATGATGGATGATGATGGATGATGGATGGATGATGGATGATGGATGATGATGGATGATGGATGATGATGGATGATGGATGATGGATGATGGATGATGGATGATGGATGATGATGGATGATGATGGATGATGATGGATGATGGATGATGGATGATGGATGATGATGGATGATGATGGATGATGGATGATGGATGATGGATGATGGATGGATGATGGATGGATGATGGATGGATGATGGATGATGGATGATGGATGGATGATGGATGATGGATGATGGATGATGATGGATGATGATGGATGATGATGGATGATGGATGATGGATGATGATGGATGATGATGGATGATGGATGATGGATGATGATGGATGATGATGGATGATGGATGATGGATGATGGATGATGGATGATGGATGGATGATGGATGATGGATGATGGATGATGGATGATGGATGATGGATGATGGATGATGGATGGATGATGATGGATGATGATGGATGATGGATGATGGATGATGGATGATGGATGATGGATGGATGATGATGGATGATGATGGATGATGATGGATGATGGATGATGGATGATGGATGATGATGGATGATGATGGATGATGGATGATGGATGATGGATGATGATGGATGATGGATGATGGATGATGGATGATGATGGATGGATGATGGATGATGATGGATGATGGATGATGGATGATGGATGGATGATGGATGATGGATGATGGATGATGGATGATGATGGATGATGGATGATGATGGATGATGGATGATGGATGATGGATGATGGATGGATGATGGATGATGGATGATGGATGATGGATGATGGATGGATGATGGATGATGGATGATGGATGATGGATGATGGATGGATGATGGATGGATGATGGATGGATGATGGATGATGGATGATGGATGATGGATGATGGATGATGGATGATGATGGATGATGATGGATGATGATGGATGATGGATGATGGATGATGGATGATGGATGATGGATGATGGATGATGATGGATGATGATGGATGATGATGGATGATGGATGATGGATGATGGATGATGATGGATGATGATGGATGATGGATGATGGATGATGGATGATGGATGGATGATGGATGGATGATGGATGGATGATGGATGATGGATGATGGATGGATGATGGATGATGGATGATGGATGATGATGGATGATGATGGATGATGGATGATGGATGATGATGGATGATGGATGATGGATGATGGATGATGATGGATGATGATGGATGATGATGGATGATGGATGATGGATGATGGATGATGATGGATGATGATGGATGATGGATGATGATGGATGATGATGGATGATGGATGATGGATGATGATGGATGATGGATGGATGATGGATGATGGATGATGGATGATGATGGATGATGATGGATGATGATGGATGATGGATGATGGATGATGGATGATGGATGGATGATGGATGATGGATGATGGATGATGATGGATGATGGATGATGGATGATGGATGATGGATGATGGATGATGGATGATGATGGATGATGGATGATGGATGATGGATGGATGATGGATGGATGATGGATGATGGATGATGGATGATGGATGATGGATGATGGATGGATGATGATGGATGATGATGGATGATGGATGATGGATGATGGATGATGATGGATGATGGATGATGGATGATGGATGATGATGGATGATGGATGATGGATGATGGATGATGGATGATGGATGGATGATGGATGGATGATGGATGGATGATGGATGATGGATGATGGATGATGGATGATGGATGATGGATGATGGATGATGGATGGATGATGATGGATGATGATGGATGATGGATGATGGATGATGGATGATGATGGATGATGATGGATGATGGATGATGGATGATGGATGATGGATGATGGATGATGGATGATGATGGATGATGGATGATGGATGGATGATGGATGGATGATGGATGATGGATGATGGATGATGGATGATGGATGATGGATGATGGATGATGGATGGATGATGGATGATGATGGATGATGGATGATGGATGATGGATGATGGATGATGGATGATGGATGATGGATGATGGATGGATGATGGATGGATGATGGATGATGGATGATGGATGATGGATGATGGATGATGGATGATGGATGATGGATGATGATGGATGATGATGGATGATGATGGATGATGATGGATGATGGATGATGGATGATGGATGATGATGGATGATGATGGATGATGGATGATGGATGATGGATGATGGATGGATGATGGATGATGGATGATGGATGATGGATGATGGATGGATGATGGATGATGGATGATGATGGATGATGATGGATGATGGATGATGGATGATGGATGATGGATGATGATGGATGATGATGGATGATGATGGATGATGATGGATGATGGATGATGGATGATGGATGGATGATGGATGATGATGGATGATGGATGATGGATGATGGATGATGATGGATGATGGATGATGGATGATGGATGATGATGGATGATGGATGATGGATGATGGATGATGGATGATGGATGGATGATGGATGGATGATGGATGGATGATGGATGATGGATGATGGATGATGGATGATGGATGATGGATGATGGATGATGGATGGATGATGATGGATGATGATGGATGATGGATGATGGATGATGGATGATGATGGATGATGATGGATGATGGATGATGGATGATGGATGATGGATGATGGATGATGGATGATGATGGATGATGGATGATGGATGGATGATGGATGGATGATGGATGATGGATGATGGATGATGGATGATGGATGATGGATGATGGATGATGGATGGATGATGGATGATGATGGATGATGGATGATGGATGATGGATGATGGATGATGGATGATGGATGATGGATGATGGATGGATGATGGATGGATGATGGATGATGGATGATGGATGATGGATGATGGATGATGGATGATGGATGATGGATGATGATGGATGATGATGGATGATGATGGATGATGATGGATGATGGATGATGGATGATGGATGATGATGGATGATGATGGATGATGGATGATGGATGATGGATGATGGATGGATGATGGATGATGGATGATGGATGATGGATGATGGATGGATGATGGATGATGGATGATGATGGATGATGATGGATGATGGATGATGGATGATGGATGATGGATGATGATGGATGATGATGGATGATGATGGATGATGATGGATGATGGATGATGGATGATGGATGGATGATGGATGATGATGGATGATGGATGATGGATGATGGATGATGGATGGATGATGGATGATGGATGATGGATGATGGATGATGGATGGATGATGGATGATGGATGATGATGGATGATGATGGATGATGGATGATGGATGATGGATGATGGATGATGATGGATGATGATGGATGATGATGGATGATGATGGATGATGGATGATGGATGATGGATGATGGATGATGGATGATGATGGATGATGATGGATGATGATGGATGATGATGGATGATGGATGATGGATGATGGATGGATGATGGATGATGATGGATGATGGATGATGGATGATGGATGATGGATGGATGATGGATGATGGATGATGGATGATGGATGATGGATGGATGATGGATGATGGATGATGGATGATGGATGATGGATGGATGATGGATGATGGATGATGGATGATGGATGATGGATGATGGATGATGGATGATGATGGATGATGATGGATGATGGATGATGGATGATGGATGATGATGGATGATGATGGATGATGATGGATGATGGATGATGGATGATGGATGATGATGGATGATGATGGATGATGGATGATGGATGATGGATGATGGATGGATGATGGATGATGGATGATGGATGATGGATGATGGATGGATGATGGATGATGGATGATGGATGATGGATGATGGATGATGATGGATGATGATGGATGATGGATGATGGATGATGGATGATGATGGATGATGGATGATGGATGATGGATGATGGATGATGGATGGATGATGGATGATGGATGATGGATGATGGATGATGATGGATGATGATGGATGATGATGGATGATGGATGATGGATGATGGATGATGATGGATGATGGATGATGATGGATGATGGATGATGGATGATGGATGATGGATGATGATGGATGATGGATGATGGATGATGGATGATGGATGATGATGGATGATGATGGATGATGGATGATGGATGATGGATGATGGATGATGGATGATGGATGATGATGGATGATGGATGATGGATGATGATGGATGATGATGGATGATGGATGATGGATGATGGATGATGATGGATGATGATGGATGATGGATGATGGATGATGGATGATGATGGATGATGATGGATGATGGATGATGGATGATGGATGACGGATGATGATGGATGATGGATGATGGATGATGGATGATGATGGATGATGATGGATGATGGATGATGGATGATGGATGATGGATGATGGATGATGATGGATGATGGATGATGGAGATAGATGATGGATGATGGATGATGGATGGATGATGGATGATGGATGATGGATGATGATGGATGATGGATGATGGATGATGATGGATGATGGATGATGGATGATGATGGATGATGGATGATGATGGATGATGGATGATGATGGATGATGGATGATGGATGATGATGGATGATGGATGATGGATGATGGATGATGGATGGATGATGGATGATGATGGATGATGGATGATGGATGATGATGGATGATGGATGGGTGGGATGGACAGTGGGACAACATGAGGGACTGAGAGACAACGGGAGGGACAGAGTGATGATGGGACAACCCAACAGGACGATGGGACAACCAACTGTCCCCACCGTTCTGTCCCCACAGCCCCATCCTGCTTGGCCACGGCCCCTCCGGAGTCATGTGACCCTGTCCACAGCCCCGCCCACAGCCGTGAGTTGGGGACATGGCTGGGGACCCAGGAGTTCGGGAGGGACCCAGGAGTTCGGGAGGGACCCTGAAGTTTGGGAGGGACCCAGGAGTTCGGGAGGGGTCCCAGGAGTTCGGGAGGGGACCCAGGAGTTTGGGAGGGACCCAGGAGTTCGGGAGGGGACCCAGGAGTTCGGGAGGTGACCCAGGGGTCCGCGTACCCCCAGAAAGGGACCCAGGCGTCCGGCTGTGGCTCAGCCCCTCCCCCTTGGTGACCTGTGTCCATGTCTGTGGCGCCTGAGGGGACATGTCCCCATTGATGTCCCCACATGTCCCCGGTGGCCTCGGTGTCCCCGTGCCATCCTCTGTCCCCCCAATGTCCCCCACGACATGTCCCCACGTCCCTGACACCCCCGTGTCCCACCCAGCCCCCCGGTGTCCCGGGGCCCACGTGTGTCCCCAAGGCCGGAGCGCGGCGACGGCAGCGGGACCTGCTGAGGGGTGAGGGGACACGGGACAATGGGAATGGGACATTGGGGGACATGGGACATTGGGGATGTGGGGGGATATGGGGACATGGGGATATGGGGACAGGGGGACAGGGGCACATGGGGACAAGGGGATATGGGGACATGGGGACATGGGACATGGGGATGTGGGGACATGGGGACAGGGGGACGGGGGGGACATGGGACATGGGGGACATGGGGATATGGGGACACGGGGACATGGGGATATGGGACATGGGGACATGGGGACATGGGGATATGGGGACATGGGGACAGGGGGACTGGGGGGACATGGGACATGGGGACATGGGGATATGGGGACACGGGGACATGGGGATATGGGACATGGGGACATGGGGACATGGGGATATGGGGACAGGGGGACATGGGGACATGGCTACATGGGGATATGGGACATGGGGACATGGGGATATGGGGACAGGGGGATATGGGGACACGGGGACATGGGGATATGGGACATGGGGACATGGGGACATGGGGATATGGGGACAGGGGGACATGGGGACATGGCTACATGGGGATATGGGGACATGGGGACATGGGGATATGGGGACAGGGGGATATGGGGACAGGAGGACATGGGGACATGGGACATGGGGACAAGGGGACAGGGGGACAGGGGGACAGGGGGACAGGGGGACATGGGGACAGGGGGACATGGGACAGGGGACAATGGGGACAGGGGGACATGGGGATATGGGGACATGGGGACATGGGACATGGGGACATGGGGACATGGGGACAGGGGACAGGGGGACATGGGATATGGGGATGGGGGGCCATGGGGACCCTGGGGACACTGAGGTGCCGTCCCCATGTCCCCAGGTCCCCTTGTCCCCCTCCGCACTGTCGCCCAGTCCCTGGTGCCACCCGTGGGCCCGATCCTGGGGGGGGACCCTGGGGCTGCTCCCCCTCCCGGGGCTCCCCCTGCTCCCCTAGGGGACACAGGGGACCCAGGCGTCCGGGGGGACCCAGGAGTCCGGGTGTCCTCGTCACCCGCACCCCAATTAATTAATTAATAAAGACTTTTAGATCCAATTTATGGGCGTCTCAATGTGTTACTTCCCCTCCCACCCTGCCAGGGGACCCAGGAGTTCTGGGGGACCCAGGCGTCCGAGAGGGATCCAAATGGGACCCTGGCATCTGGGAGGAACCCAAATACAGGACCCGTATAGAGGACCCAGGCATCCGGGAGGGACCCAGGCGTCCAGGGGGGAGGAAATAGGGGACCCAACTAGGGGACCCAGGCGTCTGGGAGGAAGACAACTGGGGGACCCAGGCGTCCGGGAGGGACCCAGGCGTCCAGGGGGGAGGAAATAGGGGACCCAACTAGGGGACCCAGGCGTCCGGGAGGGACCCAGGCGTCCAGGGGGGAGGAAATAGAGGACCCAACTAGGGGACCCAGGCGTCCGGGAGGGACCCAGGCGTCCAGGGGGGAGGAAATAAGGGACCCCAACTAGGGGACCCAGGCGTCCGGGAGGGACCCAGGCGTCCAGGGGGGAGGAAATAGGGGACCCAACTAGGGACCCAGGCGTCCGGGAGGGACCCAGGCGTCCAGGGGGGAGGAAATAGGGGACCCAACTAGGGGACCCAGGCGTCCGGGAGGGACCCAGGCGTCCAGGGGGGAGGAAATAGGGGACCCAACTAGGGGACCCAGGCATCCGGGAGGGACCCAGGCGTCCAGGGGGGAGGAAATAGGGGACCCAACTAGGGGACCCAGGCGTCCGGGAGGGACCCAGGCGTCCAGGGGGGAGGAAATAGAGGACCCAACTAGGGGACCCAGGCGTCCGGGAGGGACCCAGGCGTCCAGGGGGGAGGAAATAGAGGACCCAACTCGGGGACCCAGGCGTCCGGGAGGGACCCAGGCGTCCAGGGGGGAGGAAATAGGGGACCCAACTAGGGGACCAGGCGTCCGGGAGGGACCCAGGCGTCCAGGGGGGAGGAAATAGAGGACCCAACTAGGGGACCCAGGCGTCCGGGAGGGACCCAGGCGTCCAGGGGGGAGGAAATAGAGGACCCAACTCGGGGACCCAGGCGTCCGGGAGGGACCCAGGCGTCCAGGGGGGAGGAAATAGGGGACCCAACTAGGGGACCCAGGCGTCCGGGAGAGACCCAAATACAGGACCCAGGCGTCTGGGAGGAACCCAAATATGGGACCCAGGCGTCCGGGGGAACCAGGCGTCCGAGTGTCCCCCTCCCCACACCCCAATTAATTAATTATTAAAGACCTTTTGGATCCAATTTATGGGCCTCTCAATGTGCCAATCCACTCTTGGCCCTCCAGGGGACCCAGGAGTTCTGGTGGGGACCCAGGAGTTCTGGTGGGGACCCAGGAGTTCGGGGGGAATCCAGTAGTTCGGGGGGGGGAACCCAAGAGTTCAATGGGAACACAGGAGTGCCCCAAGGGACCCAGGAGTGCCCCAAAGGAGTCAGGACTCTGTGAGGGACCCAGGAATGCCCCAAGGGACCCAGGAGTTCGGGAGGGACACTGTCTCCATGAGTCACTTATGGGGCACTATAGTTCACTTATGGGCCTCTATGGGTCGCTATGGGGCACTTGGGGTCACTTAGAGGCACCTATGGGCCACTTATGGGTCCCTGTGAGTCACTTATGGGGCACTATATGTCACTTATGGGGCTCTATGGGGCACTTATGGGGCTCCATGTGTCACTTGTGGGGCTCTATGGAGCATTGGGGAGACGCTATGGGGGCACTTATGGGGCGCTATGGGTCACTTTTGGGGCACTATGAGTCACCTATAGGTCACTTATGGGGCTGTATGGTGCACTTATGGGTCACTAATGGAGAACATGTGGGTCCCAATGAGGCACTTGGGGGTCACTAAGAGGGACTTATGGGGCACTTATGGGGTCTATGAGTCACTTATGGGGCTCTATGGGGCACTGGCGAGACGCTCGGTGGCACTTATGGGTCTCTATGGGTCACTTATGGGGCTCTAAGGGGGACGTATGGGGAACTTGTGGGTCGCTATGGGGCACTTAGGGGTCACTAACAGGAACTTATGGGGCACTTAGGGGTCACTAAGGGGCACTTCTGGAGCTCCATGAGTCATTTGTGGGGCACTATGGGGCGCTATGGGCACTTATGGGGCGCTATGGGGCACTTATGGGGCTCTATGAGTCATTTAGGGGGCATTATAGGTCATGGGAGGGACCCAGGAGTTCGGGAGGGGACCCAGGAGTTTGGGGGGCCCTTATTTGGGTCCCTCCCGAACTCCTGGGTCCCTTGGGGCACTCCTGGGTCCCTCCCAAACTCCTGGGTATCCCCCGAACTCTTGGGTCCCTCAGGGCACTCCTGGGTCCCTCCTGAACTCCTGGGTCCCTCTCGAACTCCTGGGTCCCTTGGGGCACTCCTGGGTCCCTCCCTGAACTCCTGGGTCCCTTGGGGCACTCCTGGGTCTCTCCCGTAATCCTCGGTGCCTCCCGAACTCTTGGGTCACTCTCGACTCTTGGGTCACTTGGGGCATGCCTGGGTCCCTTGGGGCACTCCTGGGTCCCCCCCGGACGCCTGGGTCCCTTGAGGCACTCCTGGGTCCCTCCCGAACTCCTGGGTCCCTTGGGGCACTCCTGGGTCCCTCCCAAACTCCTGGGTATCCCCCGAACTCCTGGGTCCCTCAGGGCACTCCTGGGTCCTCCTGAAGTCCTCGGTACCTGGAGGCACTCCTGGGTCCTTCCCGAACTCCTGGTCCCTTGGGGCACTCCTGGGTCCCTCCCGAACTCCTGGGTCCCTTGGGGCACTCCTGGGTCCCTCCTGAACTCCTGGGTCCCTCCGAACTCCTGGGTCCCTTGGGGCACTCCTGGGTCCCTCCCTGAACTCCTGGGTCCCTAGGGCACTCCTGGGTCCCTCCCAGACTCCTGGGTCCCTCCCGAACTCCTGGGTCCCTTGGGGCACTCCTGGGTCCCTCCTGAACTCCTGGGTCCCCTGGGGCACTCCTGGGTCCCTTGGGGCACTCCTGGGTCCCTCCTGAACTCCTGGGTCCCTGGGGCACTCCTGGGTCCCTTGGGGCACTCCTGGGTCCCTCCCGAACTCCTGGGTCCCCTCTCCTGAACTCCTGGGTCCCTTGGGGCACTCCTGGGTCCCTGGGGCACTCCTGGGTCCCTCCCAGACGCCTGGGTCCGCTATATTGGTTCCTCCCGAACTCCTGGGTCCCTCCAGAACTCCTGGGTCCCTCCTGTAGTTGTGGGTCCCTTGGGGCACTCCTGGGTCCCTCCCGAACTCCTGGGTCCCCGGAACTCCAGAGTCCATTCCGAACTCCTGGGTCCCTCCCTATAATCCCTTCCCCCGGACAGAGGAGCTGGGGAGGGACCCAGGAGTGCCCCATGGGACCCAGGCGTGCCCCAAGTGACCCAAGAGCCGAGAGGGACCCAGGAGTTCCCGAAGGGACCCAGGAGTTCCCGGACACTGGGAACTGCATTCCTCAGTGCAATCTATGGGGCCCGGACGCCTGGGTCCCTCCTCAGTGCAATCTATGGGGCCCGGACGCCTGGGTCCCTCCTCAGTGAAATCTATGGGGCCCGGACGCCTGGGTCCCTCCTCAGTGCAATCTATGGGGCCCGGACGCCTGGGTCCCTCCCCAGTGCAATCTATGGGGCCCGGACGCCTGGGTCCCTCCTTAGTGAAATCTATGGGGCCCGGACGCCTGGGTCCCTTCTCCGTCAAATCTATGGGGCCCGGACGCCTGGGTCCCTCCTCACTGCAATCTATGGGGCCCGGACGCCTGGGTCCCTCCTCAGTGCAATCTATGGGGCCCGGACGCCTGGGTCCCTCCTCAGTTAAATCTGTGGGGCCCGGATGCCTGGGTCCCTTATCGGTCAAATCTATGGGGCCCGGACGCCTGGGTCCCTACTCGGTCTAATCTATGGGGCCCGGACGCCTGGGTCCCTCTCTAGTGCAATCTATGGGGCCCGGACGCCTGGGTCCCTCCTCAGTGCAATCTATGGGGCCCCGACGCCTGGGTCCCTCCTCGGTCAAATTCAATCTATGGGGCCCGGACGCCTGGGTCCCTCCTCGGTCAAATCTA
>NW_027043182.1:0-38641 GCF_036013475.1 Columba livia
TCTTTCTTTCTTCTTTCTTACTTCTTTCTTACTTCTTTCTTTCATCATTCTTTCTTTCTTTCTTTTTCTTTCTTCCTTCTTACTTCTTGGTTACTTCTTTCTTTCATCATTCTTTCTTTCTTTCTTCATTCTTTCTTTCTTCATCTTTCTTTCTTCTTTCTTTCTTCTTTCTTTCTTCTCTCTTTCTTCCTTCTTTATTCTTTCTTTCCTTCTTCTTTCTTTCTTCTTTCTTTCTTCTTTCTTACTTCTTTCTTTCTTTCTTCTTTCTTTCTTCTATCTTTCTTCTTTCTTTCTTTCTTTTTTCTTTCTTACTTCATTCCTTCTCCTCTCTTTCTTCTTTCTTTCTTCTTTCTTACTTCTTTATTATTTCTTTCTTTCATCATTCTTTCTTTCTTTCTTCTTTCTTTCTTTCTTCTTTCTTTCTTCCTTCTTTCTTCTCTCTTTCTTGCTTCTATCTTCTTTCTTTCTTCTCTCTTTTTTCTTTCTTTCTTCTTTCTATAATTCTTCTTTCATTCTTCTTTCTTTCTTACTTCTTTCTTTCTTCTTTCTTACTTCTTTCTTTCTTATTTCTTCCTTCTTTATTTTTTCTTACTTTCTTCTTTCTTTCTTACTTCTTTCTTTCTTATTTCTTCTTTCTTTCTTTCTTCTTTCTTTCTTCTTTCTTTCTTTTTTCCTTTCTACTTTCTCTCTTTCTTCTTTCTTTCTTACTTCTTTCTTACTTCTTTCTTGCTTCTTTCTTTCTTCTTTCTTTCTTTTTTCTTTCTTCTTTATTACTTCTTCTTTCTTCTTTCTTCCTTTCTTCTTTTTTTCTTCTTTCTTTCTTCTTTCTTTCTTCTTTCTTCTTCTTTCTTTATTGTTTCTTTCTTTCTTCCTTCTTTCTTTCTTTCTTCTTTCTTTCTTCTTTCTTACTTCTTTCTTACTTCTTTCTTTCATCTTTCTTTCTTCTTTCTTTCTTCTTTCTTTCTTCTTTCTTTCTTCTTTGTTTCTTCTTTCTTCTTCCTTTCTTTCTTCTCTCTTTCTTCTTTCTTTCTTCTTTCTTTCTTCTTTCTTTCCTTTTTCTTTCTTTCTTCTTTCTTTCTTCTTTCTGTCTTATTTTACTTCTTTCATACTTCTTTCTTTCATCTTTCGTTCTTTCCCTCTTTCATTCTTCTTTCTTTCTTCTTTCTTTCTTCTTTCTTTCATCTTTCTTTCTTTCTTCTTTCATTCTTCTTTCTTTCTTCTTTCTTCTTTCTTTCTTTCATCTTTCTTTCTTTCTTCTTTCTTACTTCTTTCTTACTTCTTTCCTTCATCTTTCTTTCTTTCTTTCTTCTTTCTTTCTTCCTTCTTACTTATTTCTTACATCTTTCTTTCATCATTCTTTCTTTCTTACTTCTTTCTTTCTTTCTTCTTTCTTTCTTTCTTCTTTCTTTCTTCTTCTTTCTTTCTTCTTTCTTTCTTCTCTCTTTCTTGCTTCTTTCTTCTTTCTTTCCTTCTTCTTTCTTTCTTCTTTCTTTCTTCTTTCTTACTTCTTTCTTTCTTCTTTCTTCCTTCTTTATTTTTCTTTCTTTCTTCTTTCTTTCTTTCTTCTTTCTTTCTTCTTTTTTAGTTCTTTCTTACTTCTTTCTTTCATCTTTCTTTCTTTCTTCTTTCATTCTTCTTTCTTTCTTCTTTCTTTCTTTCTTCTTTCTTACTTCTTTCTTTCTTCTTTCTTTCATCTTTCTTTCTTTCTTTCTTCTTTCTTTCTTCCTTCTTACTTCTTTCTTACTTCTTTCTTTCATCATTCTTTCTTTCTTTCTTCATTCTTTCTTTCTTCTTTCTTTCTTTCTTCTTTCTTTCTTCTTTCTTTCTTCTCTCTTTCTTCCTTCTTTATTCTTTCTTTCCTTCTTCTTTCTTTCTTCTTTCTTTCTTCTTTCTTACTTCTTTCTTTCATCTTTCTTTCTTCTTTCTTTCTTCTTTCTTTCTTCTTTGTTTCTTCTTTCTTCTTCCTTTCTTTCTTCTCTCTTTCTTATTTCTTTCTTCTTTCTTTCTTTCTTCTTTCTTTCTTTTTTCTTTCTTTCTTCTTTCTTTTTTCGTTCTTCTTTCTTTCTACATTCTTTCTTCTTTCCTCTTTCTTTCTTTCTTCTTTCTTTATTCTTTTTTTCTTCTTTCTTTCTTCTTTCTATCTTTTTTATTCTTCTTTCTTTCTTTCTTCTTTCTTTCTTCTTTCTTTCTTCTTTCTTTCCTTCTTCTTTCTTTCTTCTTTCTTTCTTCTTTCTTACTTCTTTCTTACTTCTTTCTTTCATCTTTCTTTCTTCTTTCATTCTTCTTTCTTTCTTCTTTCTTTCTTCTTTCTTTCTTCTTTCTTTCTTCTTTCCTTCTTTCTTTCTTCTTTCTTTCTTTCTTACATCTCTCTTCCTTCTTTCTTTCTTCTTTCTTTCTTCTTTCTTTTTCTTTCTTTCTTCTTTCTTCTTTCTTCTTTCTTCTTTCTTCTTTCTTCTTTATTTCTTCTTTCTTTCATCTTTCTTTCTAACTTCTTTCTTTCTTCTTCTTTCTTTCTTTCTTTCATCTTTCTTTCTCTCTTCTTTCTTACTTCTTTCTTTCATCTTTCTTTCTTTCTTTCTTCTTTCTTTCTTCTTTCTTACTTCTTTATTACTTCTTTCTTTCATCATTCTTTCTTTCTTTCTTCTTTCTTTCTTTCTTCTTTCTTTCTTCCTTCTTTCTTCTCTCTTTCTTGCTTCTTTCTTCTTTCTTTCTTCTCTCTTTTTTCTTTCTTTCTTCTTTCTATAATTCTTCTTTCATTCTTCTTTCTTTCTTACTTCTTTCTTTCTTCTTTCTTACTTCTTTCTTTCTTCTTTCTTCCTTCTTTATTTTTTCTTACTTTCTTCTTTCTTCCTTACTTCTTTCTTTCTTATTTCTTCTTTCTTTCTTTCTTCTTTCTTTCTTCTTTCTTTCTTTTTTACTTTCTAGTTTCTTTCTTTCTTCTTTCTTTCTTACTTCTTTCTTACTTCTTTCTTACTTCTTTCTTTCTTCTTTCTTTCTTTTTTCTTTCTTCTTTATTACTTCTTTCTTTCTTCTTTCTTCCTTTCTTCTTTCTTTCTTCTTTCTTTCTTCTTTCTTTCTTCTTTCTTCTTTCTTTCTTTATTCTTTCTTTCTTTCTTCCTTCTTTCTTTCTTTCTTCTTTCTTTCTTCTTTCTTACTTCTTTCTTACTTCTTTCTTTCATCTTTCTTTCTTCTTACTTTCTTCTTTCTTTCTTCTTTGTTTCTTCTTTCTTCTTCCTTTCTTTCTTCTCTCTTTCTTATTTCTTTCTTCTTTCTTTCTTCTTTCTTTCCTTTTTCTTTCTTTCTTCTTTCTTTCTTCTTTCTGTCTTCTTTTTTACTTCTTTCTTAATTCTTTCTTTCATCTTTCTTTCTTTCTTTCTTTCTTCTTTCTTTCTTCTTTCTTTCTTCTTTCTTTCTTCTCTCTTTCTTCTTTCTTTCTTTCTTCTTTCTTTCTTCTTTCTTTCTTCTTTCTTTCATTCTTCTTTCATTCTTCTTTCTTTCTTCTTTCTTTCTTATTTCTTACTTCTTCCTTTCTTCTTTCTCTCTTCTTTCTTTCTTTCTTACATCTTTCTTTCTTCTTTCTTTCTTCTTTCTTTCTTTCTTCATTCTTATTTCTTCTTTCTTTCTTCTTTCTTTCTTCTTTCTTTCTTCTTTATTCTTTCTTTCTTCTTTCCTACTTCTTTCTTACTTCTCTCTTCTATCTTTCTTCTTTCTTCTTTCTTTCTTCTTTCTTTGTTTCTTCTTTCTTTCTTTTTTCTTTCTTTCTTCTTTTTTAATTCGTTCTTCTTTCTTTCTTCTTTCTTTCTTACTTTTTTCTTTCTTCATTCTTCCTTCTTTCTTTTTTCTTTCTTTCTTCTTTCTTTCTTTCTTCTTTCTTTCTTCTTTTTACTTCATTCTTTCTTCTTTACTTTTTCTTTATTTCTTCTTTCTTTCTTTCTTCTTTCTTTATTTCTTCTTTCTTTCTTTCATATTTCTTTCTTTCTTTCTATTTTTCTTTCTTCTTCCTTTCATCTCTCTTTCTTCCTTTTTTCTTTTTTCTTCTTTCTTTCTTTCTTCTTTCTTCCTTCTTTCTTCCTTCTTTCTTTCTTCTTTCTTTCTTCTTTCTTATTTACATCTTTCTTCTTTCTTTCTTACTTCTTTCTTTCTTTTTTCTTTCCTCTTTTTTTCCTCTTTCCTTCTTTCTTCTCTCTTTCTTTCTTCTTTCTTTCTTCTTTCTTTCTTCTTTCTTTCTTCTTTCTTTCTTCTTTCTTTCTTCTTTCTTTCTTTCTTCTTTCTTACTTTTTTCTATATTTCTTCTTTCTTACTTCTTTCTTTCTTTCTTACTTCATTCCTTCTTCTTTCTTTCTTCTTTCTTTCTTCTTTCTTACTTCTTTCTTACTTCTTTCTTTCTTCTTTCTTTCATCTTTCTTTCTTCTTTCTTACTTCTTTCTTTCTTTCTTTCTTCTTTCTATCTTCTTTCTTTCTTCTTTCCTTCTTTCTTTCTTCTTTCTTTCTTTCTTCCATCTTTCTTTCTTCTTTCTTCTTTCTTTCTTTCTTCTTTCTTATTTCATCTTTCTTTCTTCTTTCTTTCTTCTTCTTTCTTTCTTTCTTTCTTTCTTTCTTTCTTTCTTTCTTCTTTCTTTCTTTGTTCTTTCTTATTTCATCTTTCTTTCTTCTTTCTTTCTTCTTCTTTCCTTCTTTCTTTCTTTCTTTCTTTCTTTCTTTCTTTCTTTCTTTCTTTCTTTCTTTCTTTCTTTCTTCTTTCTTCTTTCTTTCTTCTTTCCTACTTCTTTCTAACTTCTTTCTTCTATCTTTCTTCTTTCTTCTTTCTTTCTTTCTTTCTTATTTCTTTCTTCTTTTTTACTTCTTTCTTCTTTCTTTCTTACTTCTTTCTTTCTTCTTTCTTCCTTCTTTCTTTTTTCTTTCTTTCTTCCTTCTTTCTTTCTTCTTTCTTTCTTCTTTTTTACTTCTTTCTTCTTTCTTTCTTCTTTCTTTCTTTCTTCTTTCTTTCTTTTCATTCTCTCCTCTTTCCTTCTTCTCTCTTTCTTCTTTCTTTCTTCTTTCTTACTTCATTTTTACTTCTTTCTTTCATCTTTCTTTCTTCTTTCTTTCTTCTTTCTCTCTTCTTTATTTCTTACTTCTTCTTTCTTTCTTTTTTCTTTCTTTCTTCTTTTTTCTTCTTTCTTTCTTCTTTCTTTCTTCTTACTTTCTTTCTTCTTTCTTTCTTCTTTCTTTCTTCTTTCTTTCTTTCTTCTTTCTTTCTTTCTTCTTTCTTTCTTTCTTTCTTCTTTCTTTCTTTCTTTCTTCTTTCTTTCTTTCTTCTTTCTTTATTTCTTCCTTCTTTCTTTCATCTTTCTTTCTTACTTTTTCTCTCTTCTTTCTTTCTTATTTCTTTCTTCTTTCTTTCTTACTTCTTTCTTCTTTCTTTCTTACTTCTTTCTTACTTCTTTCTTTCTTTTTTCTTTCCTCTTTCTTTCTTCTTTCCTTCTTCCTTCTTTCTTTCTTCTTCCTTTCTTTTTATTTCTTCATTCTTTCTTCTTTCTTTCTTCTTTCTTTCTTCTTTCTTTCTTTCATCTTTCTTTCTTTCTTCTTTTTTCTTTCTTTCTTACTTCTTTCTTTCTTCTTTCTTTCTTATTTCTTTCTTCTTTCTTTCTTTCTTCTTTCTTTCTTCTTTCTTTCTTACTTCTTTCTTTCTTCTTTCTTTCTTCTCTCTTATTTCTTTCTTTCTTCTTTCTTTATTTCTTCTTTCTTTCTTTCATCTTTCTTTCTTCCTTCATTCTTCTTTCTTTCTTTCTTCTTTCTTTCTTTCTTCTCTTTTGTTTCTCTCTTCTTTCCATCTTCTTTCTTTCTTCTTTTTTTTTAATTCTTTCTTTCTTCTTTTTTCTTCTTCCTTATTTATTTCTTTCTTTTTTCTTTCTTCCTTCTTTCTTTCTTCTTTTTTACTTCTTTCTTTCTTCTTTCTTTCTTCTTCCTTTCTTACTTCTTTCTTACTTCTTTCTTAATTCTTTCTTACATCTTTCTTTCTTTTTTCTTTCTTCTTTCTTTCTTCATTCTTTCTTCTTTCTTTCTTTCTTTCTTCTTTCTTTCTTCTTTGTTTCTTCTTTTTAACTTCTTTCTTTCTTCTTTCTTTCTTACTTCTTTGTTTCTTCTTTCTTTCTTTCTTCTTTTTTATTTCTTCTTTCTTCCTTTCATCTTTCTTTCTTTCTTCATTCTTTCTTTCTTCTTTCTTCCTTCTTTCTTTCTTATTTCTTTCTTCTTTCTTTCTTCTTTCTTTCTTCTTACTTTCTTACTTCTTTCTTTCTTCTTTCATTCTTCTTTCTTTCTTTCTTCATTCCTTCTTCTTTCTTTCTTCTTACTTTCTTATTTCTTTCTTTCTTCTTTCATTCTTCTTTCTTTCTTTCTTCCTTCTTTCTTCTTTCTTTCTTTCTTCTTTCTTCCTTCTTTCTTTCTTCTTTTTTAATTCTTTCTTTCTTCTTTCTTTCTTCTTTCTTTCTTCTTTCTTTCTTCATTCTTTCTTACTTCTTTCTTCTTTCTTTCTTACTTCTTTCTTACTTCTTTCTTTCTTTTTCCTTTCCTCTTTCTTTCTTCTTTCCTTCTTTCTTCATTCTTTCTTTCTTCTTTCTTTCTTTCTTCTTTCTTTCTTTTTCTTTCTCTCTTCTTTCCTTCTTCTTTCTTTCTTCTTTCTTACTTCATTTTTTCTTCTTTCTTTCTTCTTTCTTTCTTCTTTCTTTCTTTCTTCTTTCTTTCTCTCTTCTTTCTTTCTTTCCTCTTTGTTTCTTTTTTCTTTCTTTCTTTCTTCTTTCGTTCTTTCTTCTTTCTTTCTTTCTACTTTCTTTATTTCTTCCTTCTTTCTTTCAATTTTCTTTCTTACTTTTTCTCTCTTCTTTCTTTCTTATTTCTTTCTTCTTTCTTTCTTACTTCTTTCTTCTTTCTTTCCTACTTCTTTCTTACGTCTTTCTTTCTTTTTTCTTTCCTCTTTCTTTCTTCTTTCCTTCTTTCTTCCTTTTTTCTTTCTTCTTCCTTTCTTCTTTCTTTCTTCATTCTTCTTTCTTTCTTCTTTCTTTCTTTCATCTTTCTTTCTTTCTTCTTTCTTCTTTCTTTCTTAATTCTTTCTTTCTTCTTTCTTTCTTCTTTCTTTCTTCTTTCTTTCTTCTTTCTTCTTTCTTTCTTATTATTTCTTCTTTCTTTCTTTCTTCTTTCTTCTTTCTTTCTTCTTTCTTTCTTCTTTCTTTCTTACTTCTTTCTTTCTTCTTTCTTTCTTCTTTCTTCTTTCTTTCTTCTTTCTTTCTTCTTTCTTTCTTTCTTCTTTCTTTCTTTCTTCTCTTTTGTTTCTCTTTTCTTTCCATCTTCTTTCTTTCTTCTTTCTTTCTTCCTTCTTTCTTTCTTCTTTTTTACTTCTTTCTTTCTTCTTTATTTCTTCTTTCTTTCTTACTTCTTTCTTAATTCTTTCTTACTTCTTTCTTTCTTTTTTCTTTCTTTCTTTCTTCATTCTTTCTTCTTTCTTTCTTTCTTTCTTCTTTCTTTCTTTCTTCTTTGTTTCTTCTTTTTAACTTCTTTCTTTCTTCTTTCTTTCTTCTTTCTTTCTTTCTTCATTCTTTCTTCTTTCTTTCTTTCTTTCTTCTTTCTTTCTTTCTTCTTTGTTTCTTCTTTTTAACTTCTTTCTTTCTTCTTTCTTTCTTTCTTCTTTCTTTCTTACTTCTTTGTTTCTTCTTTCTTTCTTCTTTCTTTCTTTCTTCTTTTTTATTTCTTCTTTCTTCCTTTCATCTTTCTTTCTTTCTTCATTCTTTCTTCTTTCTTTCTTCTTTCTTCCTTCTTTCTTTCTTCTTTCTTTCTTCTTTCTTTCTTCCTTCTTTCTTCTTTCTTTCTTCTTTCATTCTTCTTTCTTTCTTTCTGCATTCCTTCTTATTTCTTTCTTCTTACTTTCTTCTTTCTTTCTTCTTTCTTTCTTACTTCTTTCTTCTTTCTTTCTTACTTCTTTCTTTCTTTTTCCTTTCCTCTTTCTTTCTTCTTTCCTTCTTTCTTCTTTCTTTCTTTCTTCTTTTTTCCTTCTTTCTTTCTTCTTTCTTTCTTCTTTCTTTATTCTTTCTTTCTTCTTTCTTTAATTTTTTCTTTCTTACTTCTTTCTTTCTTTTTTCTTTCCTCTTTCTTCTTTCCTTCTTTATTCTTTCTTTCTTTATTCTCTCTTTCTTCTTTCTTTTCTTTCTTTTTTACTTCTTTCTTTCTTCTTTCTTTCTTCTTATTTCTTTCTTTCTTCTTTCTTTCTTACTTCTTTCTTCTTTCTTAATTCTTTCTTACTTTTTTCTTTCTTCTTTCTTTCTTTTTTCTTTCTTTTTTTTTTTCTTTCTCCTTTCCTTCTTTTTTCTTTCTTCTCTTTCTTCTTTCTTACATCTTTCTTACTTCTTTCTAACTTCTTTCTTTCATCTTTTTTCTAATTTCTTTCTTTTTTCTTTCTTCTTTCTTTCTTACTTCTTTCTTTCTTTCTTTTTTCTTTCTTTCTTCTTTCTGTCTTCTTTCTTCTTTCTTTCTTCTTACTTTCTTTCTTCTTTCTTTCTTCTTTCATTCTTCTTTCTTTCTTTCTTCTTTCTTTCTTCTTTCTTTCTTTCTTCTTTCTTTATTCTTTCTTTCTTCTTTCTTTCTTCTTTCTTTCTTTCTTCTCTCTCTCTTCTTTCTTTCTTACTTCTTTCTTTCTTCTTTCTTTCTTCTTTCTTTCTTTCTTCTTTCTTCTTTCTTTCTTCTTTCTTTCTTCTTTCTTTCTTTCTTTTTTTCTTTCTCTCTTCTTTCCTTCTTTTTTCTTTCTTCTCTTTCTTCTTTCTTACATCTTTCTTACTTCTTTCTAACTTCTTTCTTTCATCCTTTTTCTAATTTCTTTCTTCTTTCTTTCTTTCTTCTTTCTTTCTTCTTTCTTTCTTACTTATTTCTTTCTTCTTTCTTTCTTTCATCTTTCTTTCTTTCTTCTCTCTTTCTTCTTTCTTTCTTCTTTCTTTCTTCTTTCTTTCTTATTTCTTCTTTCTTTCTTACTTCTTTCTGATTTGTTTTTTCTTTCTTCTTTCTTTCTTCTTTCTTTCTTTTTTTTTTCTTTCTCTCTTCTTTCCTTCTTCTTTCTTTCTTCTTTCTCTCATCTTTCTTTATTCTTTCTTTCTTCTTCCTTTCTTTCTTCTTTCTTTCTTCTTTCTTTCTTACTTCTTTCTTCTTTCTTTCTTTTTTCTTTCTTATTTCTTTCTTCTTTCTTTCTTCTTTCTTTCTTTCTTCTCTCTCTCTTCTTTCTTTCTTACTTCTTTCTTTCTTCTTTCTTTCTTCTTTCTTTCATCTTTCTTTATTCTTTCTTTCTTCTTCCTTTCTTTCTTCTTTCTTTCTTCTTTCTTTCTTACTTCTTTCTTCTTTCTTTATTTTTTCTTTCTTATTTCTTTCTTCTTTCTTTCTTCTTTCTTTCTTTCTTCTCTCTTTCTTACTTCTTTCTTTCTTCTTTCTTTCCTTCTTCTTTCTTTCTTACTTCTTTCTTTCTTCTCTCTTTCTTCTTTCTTTATTCTTTCTTTCTTCTTTCTTTCTTCTTTATTTCTTTCTTCTTTCGTTCTTCTTTCTTTCTTCCTTCTTTCTTCTTTCTTTCATTCTTCTTTCTTTCTTCCTTCTTTCTTCTTTCTTTTCATCATTCTTTCTTCTTTCTTCCGTTCTTCTTTCTTTCTTCTTTCGTTCTTCTTTCTTTCTTCTTTCTTTCTTCTTTCTTTCTTTCCACTTTCTTTCTTCTTTCTTTCTTCTTTCTTTCATTCTTTCTTCATTCTTTCTTCTTTCTTTCTTTTTCTTTCCTCTTTTTTTCTTCTTTCCTTCTTTCTTATTTCTTTCTTTCTGCTTTCTTTCTTCTTTCTTTCTTCTTTCTTTCTTTCTTTCTTCTTACTTTCTTTCTTCTTTCCTTCTTTTTTCATTCTTCTTTCTTTCTTCTTTCTCTCCTCTTTCTTTCTTTCTTCTTTCTTCTTTCTTTCTTGATTTTCTTCTTTCTTTCTTCTTTCTTTCTTTTTTCTTTCTTTCTTCTTTCATTCTTCTTTCTTTCATCTTTCTTTCTTCTTAGTTTCTTTCTTCTTTCTTTCTTCTTTCATTCTTCTTTCTTTCTTTCTACTTTCTTTCTTCTTTCTTTCTTTCTTCTTTCTTTCTTCTTTCTTTCTTCTTTCTTTCTTTCTTCTTTCTTTCTTTCTTCTTTCTATCTTCTTTCTTTCTTTCTTCTTTCTTTCTTCTTTATTTCTTCTTTCTCTCTTCTTTCTTTCTTCTTTCTTTCCTCTTTGTTTATTCTTTCTTTCTTCTTTCCTTCTTTCTACTTTCTTTCTTTTTCTCTCTTATTTCTTTCTTCTTTCTTTCTTTCTTTCTTCTTTCTTTCTTTCTTCTTTCTTCTTTCTTATTTCTTTCTTACTTCTTTCTTTCTTCTTTCTTTCATCTTTCTTTATTCTTTCTTTCTTCTTTCTTTCTTTCTACTTTCTTCTTTCTTTCTTACTTCTTTCTTCTTTCTTTCTTTCTTCTTTCTTTCTTCTTTCTTTCTTTCTTCTTCCTTTCTTACTTCTTTCTTCTTTCTTTCTTCTTTCTTTCTTCTTTCTTTCTTCTTTCTTTCTTCTTTCTTTCTTATTTCTTTATTTCTTCTTTCATTTTTCAGCTCTTTTTCTTTCATCCTTCTTTCTTTCTTCTTTCTTTCTTTCTACTTTCTTCTTTCTTTCTTTCTTCTTTCTTTCTTATTTCTTTCTTTCTTCTTCCTTTCTTACTTCTTTCTTATTTCTTTCTTCTTTCTTTCTTTCTTCTTCCTTTCTTACTTCTTTCTTCTTTCTTTCTTCTTCCTTTCTTACTTCTTTCTTATTTCTTTCTTCTTTCTTTCTTTCTTCTTCCTTTCTTACTTCTTTCTTCTTTCTTTCTTCTTTCTTTCCTCTTTCTTTCTTCTTTCTTTCTTATTTCTTTATTTCTTCTTTCTTTTTTCATCTCTCTTTCTTTCATCCTTCTTTCTTTCTTCTTTATTTCTTTCTTCTCTCTTTCTTCCTTCTTTCTTCTTTCTTTATTTCTTCTTTCTTCCTTCTTTCATTCTTCTTTCTTTCATTTTTCTTTCTTCTTTCTTTCTTCATTCTTTCTTCTTTCTTTCTTTCTTCTTTCTTTCTACTTTCATTCTTACTTATATCTTTCTTCTTTCTTTCTGCTTTCTTTCTTCTTTCTTTCTTTCTTCTTTCTTTCTTTTTTTTACTTCTTTCTTTCTTCTTTATTTCTTCTTTCTTTCTTACTTCTTTCTTTCTTCATTCTTTCTTCTTTCTTTCTTCTTTCTTTCTTTCTTCTTTCTTTATTTCTTCTTTCTTTCTTTCTTTCATATTTCTTTCTTTCTTCTTTCTTTCTTCTTTCTTTCTTCTTCATTTCTTCTTTCTTTCTTACTTCTTTCTTTCTTTTTTCTTTTCTCTTTCTTCTTTCCTTCTTTCTTCTTTCTTTCTTTCTTCTTTCTTTCTTCTTTCTTTCTTCTTTCTTTCTTCTTTCTTTCTTTTTTCTTATTTCTTTCTTCTTTCTTTCTTCTTTCTTATTTTTTCTTTCTTCTTTCTTTCTTCTTTCTTTTTTCTTTCTTTCTTTCTTCTTTCTTTATTTCTTCTTTCTTTCTTTCATACTTCTTTCTTTCTTCTTTCTTTCTTCTTTCTTTCTTCTTACTTTCTTCTTTCTTTCTTCTTTCTTTCTTCTTTCTTTCTACTTTCTTTATTTCATCTTTATTTCTTTCTTCTTTCTTTCTTATTTATTTTTTTGTTCTCTCTTTCTTACTTCTTCTTTCTTTCTCTCTTCTTTCTTCCTTCTTTCTTTCATCTCTCTTTCTTTCTTTCTTCATTCTTTCTTCTTTCTTTCTTTCTTCTTTTTTCTTCTTTCTTTCTTACTTGTTTCTTTATTCTTTCTTTCTTCTTTCTTTCTTCTTTCTTTCTTTCTTCTTTCTTCCTTTCATCTTTCTTTCTTTCTTCTCTCTTTCTTCTTTCTTTCTTCTTTCTTTCTTCTTTATTTCTTACTTATTTCTTCTTTCTTTCTTACTTCTTTCTTCTTTCTTTTTTTCTTTCCTCTTTCTTTATCTTTCCTTCTTTCTTCTTTCATTCTTTCTTCATTCTTTCTTCTTTCTTTCTTCCTTCTCTCTTCTTTCTTCCTTCTTTCTTTCTTTCTTCTTTCTTTCTTTCTTCTTTCTTTCTTTCTTTTTTTCTTTCTCTCTTCTTTCCTTCTTCTTGCTTTCTTCATTCTTTCTTCTTTCTTTCTTGTTTCTTACTTCTTTCTTTCTTCTTTCTTTCTTCTTTCATCTTTCTTTATTCTTTCTTTCTTCTTCCTTTCTTTCTTCTTTCTTTCTTCTTTCTTTCTTAATTCTTTCTTCTTTCTTTCTTTTTTCTTTCTTATTTCTTTCTTCTTTCTTTCTTCTCTCTTTCTTCCTTATTTCTTCTTTCTTTCTTTCTTCTTTCTTCTTTTTTTCTTCATTCTTTCTTCTTTATTTCTTTCTTTCTTCTTTCTTTCTTCTTTCTTTCTTCTTTCTTTCTTCTTTCTTTCTTTCTTCTTTCGTTCTTCTTTCTTTCTTCTTTCTTTCTTCCTTCTTTCTTTCTACTTTCTTTCTTCTTTCTTTCTTCTTTCTTTCATTCTTTCTTCATTCTTTCTTCTTTCTTTCTTCTTTCTTTCTTTCTTACTTCTTTCTTACTTCTTTCTTTCTTACTTCTTTCTTTCTTCTTTTTTCTTCTTTCTTTCTTCCTTCTTTCTTTCTACTTTCTTTCTTCTTTCTTTCTTCTTTCTTTCTTCTTTCTTTCTTCTTCCTTTTTCTTACTTTCTTCTTTTTTCTTTCTTCTTTCTTTCTTATTTCTTTCTTTTTTCTTTCTTCTTTTTTTCTTTCTTCTTTATTTCTTACTTCTTTCTTACTTCTTTCTTACTTCTTTCTTCCTTCTTTCTTTCTTCTTTCTTTCTTCTTTCTTTCTTTTTTCTTTCTTCTTTCTTTCTTTCTTCTTTATTTCTTACTTCTTTCTTACTTCTTTCTTTCTTCTTTCTTTCTTCATTCTTTCTTCTTTCTTTCTTCTTTCTTACTTCTTTCTCTCTTTTTTCTTTCTTCTATCTTTCTTCTTTCTTACTTCTTTCTTTCTTCTTTTTTCCTTCTTTCCTTCTTTCTTTCTTCTATCTTTCTTTCTTCCATCTTTCTTTCTTCTTTCTTTCTTCTTTCTTTTTTCATTCTTTCTTCTTTATTACTTCTTTCTTTCTTCTTTCTTCCTTTCTTCTTTCTTTCTTCATTCTTTCTTCTTTCTTTCTTCTTTCTTTCTTCTTTCTTTCTTTCTTCTTTCTTTCTTCCTTCTTTCTTTCTTTCTTCTTTCTTTCTTCCTTCTTTCTTTCTTTCTTCTTTCTTTCTTCTTTCTTTCTTCTTTCTTTCTTCTTTCTTTCTTCTTTATTTCTTACTTCTTTCTTTCTTTTTCCTTTCTTCTTTCTTTCTTCTTTCTTTCTTATTTCTTTCATTCTTCTTTCTTTCTTTCTTCTTTCTTTCTTTCTTCTTTCTTTCTTTCTTCCTTCTTTCTTTCTTCTTTCTCTCTTCTTTCTTCTTTCTTTCTTTCTTAGTTCTTTCTTTCTTCTTCCTTTCTTCTTTCTTTCTTCTTTCTTTCTTTCTGCTTTCTTTCATCTTTCATTCTTCTATCTTTCTTTCTTCTTCCTTTTTTCTTTCTTCTTTCTTTCTTTCTTCTTTCTTTCTTCTTTCTTCTTTCTTTCTTTCTTCTTTCTTTCTTCTTTCTTTCTTCTTTCGTTCTTCTTTCTTTCTTCTTTCTTTCTTCTTTCTTTCTTCTTTCTTTCTTTCTTCTTTCGTTCTTCTTTCTTTCTTCTTTCTTTCTCCTTTCTTTCTTCTTTCTTTCTTACTTCCTTCTTTCATCTTTCTTACTTCTTTCTTTCTTCTTTCCTTCTTTCTTTCTTTCTTTCTTTCTTTCTTCATTCTTTCTTCTTTCTTACTTCTTTCTTTCTTACTTACTTCTTTCTTACTTCTTTCTTTCTTACTTCTTTCTTTCTTCTTTCTTTCTTCCTTCTTTCTTCTTTCTTTCTTCCTTCTTTCTTTCTTCTTTCTTTCTTCTTTCTTTCTTCTTTCTTTCTTCTTTTTTTCTTCTTTCTTTTTTCTTTCTTTCTTCTTTCTTCTTTCTTTCTTTCTTTCTTCTTTCTTCCTTTCTTCTTTCTTACTTTCTTCTTTCTTTCTTACTTCTTTCATTCTTCTTTCTTCTTTCTTTCTTCTTTCTTTCTTTTTTCTTTCTTCTTTCTTTCTTTCTTCTTTATTTCTTACTTCTTTCTTACATTTTCTTACTTCTTACTTACTTCTTTGTTTCTACTTTCTTTCTTCTTTCTTTCTTCTTTCTTTCTTTTTTCTTTCTTCTTTCTTACTTCTTTCTTTCTTCTTTCTTTCTTCTTATTTTCTTCTTTCTTTCTTCTTTCCTTCTTTCTTTCTTCTTTCTTTCTTTTTTTCTTCCATCTTTCTTTCTTTTTCTTTCTTCTTTCTTTCTTCTTTCTTTCTTCTTTCTTTCTTCTTTCTTATTTCTTCTTTCTTTCTTCTTTCTTTCTTCTTTCTTTCTTTCTTCTTTATTCTTTCTTTCTTTCTACTTCTTTCTTACTTCTTTCTTTCTTCTTTCTCTCTTCGTTCTTTTTTCTTGCTTTCTTCTTTCTTTCTTCTTTCTTTCTTGTTTCTTTCTTTTTTTCTTCTTTCTCTCTTTCTTCTTTCTTTCTTCTTTCTTTCTTCTTTCTTTCTTCTTTCCTATTCCTTTCTTTCTTCTCTCTTTCTTATTTCTTTCTTCTTTCTTTCTTACTTCTTTCTTCCTTTTTTCTTCCTTCTTTCTTTTTTCTTTTTTCTTCTTTCTTTCATTCTTCTTTCTTACTTCTTTCTTACTTCTTTCTTTCATCTTTCCTTCTTTCTTTCTTTCTTTCTTTCTTCTTTCTTTCTTCTTTCTTTCTTCTCTCTTGCTTCCTTCTTTCTTATTTCTTTCCTACTTCTTTCTTTCTTCTTTCTTACTTCTTTCTTACTTCTTCCTTTCATCTTTCTTTCTTCTTTCTTTCTTCTTTCTTTCTTCTTTGTTTCTTCTTTCTTCTTCCTTTCTTTCTTCTTCTCTTTCTTATTTCTTTCTTCTTTCTTTCTTTCTTCTTTCTTTCTTTTTTCTTTCTTTCTTCTTTCTTTCTTTTTTCTTTCTTTGTTTCTTTGTTCTTTCTTTCTTCTTTCTTCCTTCTTTCTTTCTTACTTCTTTCTTCTTTCTTTCTTCTTTCTTTCTTCTTTTTTACTTCTTTCATTCTTTTTTCTTTATTCTTTCTTTCTACTTTCTTTCTTCTTTCTTCTTTCTTTCATTCTTCTTTCTTTTTTCTTTCTTTCTTCTTTCTTTCTTCTTTCTCTCCTCTTTCTTTATTCTTTCTTTCTTTCTTCTTTCTTTCTTCTTTCTTATTTCTTTCTTACTTCTTTCTTTCTTCTTTCTTTCATCTTTCTTTATTCTTTCTTTCTTCTTTCTTTCTTTCTACTTTCTTTCTTCTTTCTTTCTTACTTCTTTCTTCTTTCCTTCTTTCTTTTTTCTTTCTACTTTCTTTCTTCTTTCTTTCTTCTTTCTTTCTTCTTTCTTTCTTCTTTCTTTCTTTCTTCTTTCTTTGTTTCTTTCTTCTTTTTTCGTTCTTTCATTCTTCTTTCTTTCATTTTTCTGTCTTCTTTCTTTCTTTCTTTCTTCTTTCTTTCTTCTTTCATTCTTACTTATTTCTTTCTT
Source organism: Columba livia (assembly GCF_036013475.1). NCBI lineage: Eukaryota > Metazoa > Chordata > Aves > Columbiformes > Columbidae > Columba > Columba livia. The sequence continues at coordinate 15,687 of NW_027043182.1, forward strand.
CTTTCTTTCTTCTTTCTTTCTTCTTTCCTTCTTTCTTCTTTCTTTATTTCTTCTTTCTTTCTTTCTTTCATCTTTCTTTCTTTCTTCTTTTTTACTTCTTTCTTTCTTCTTTCTTTCTTACTTCTTTCTTTCTTCATTCTTTTTTTCTTCTTTCTTTCTTCTTTCTTTCGTCTTTCTTTCTTCTTTCTTACTTCTTTCTTTCTTTTTTCTTTGCTTTCTTTCTTCTTTCCTTCTTTCTTCTTTCTTTCTTTCTTCTTTCTTTCTTCTTTCTTCTTTCTTTCTTTTTTACTTATATCTTTCTTCTTTCTTTCTTCTTCCTTTATTTCTTCTTTCTTTCTTTCATACTTCTTTCTTTCTTCTTTCTTTCTTCTTTCTTTATTCTTCCTTTCTTACTTCTTACTTCTTTCTTTCTTACTTCTTTCTTACTTCTTTCTTTCTTCTTTCCTCTTTTTTTCTTCTTTCCTTCTTTCTTATTTCTTTCTTTCTGCTTTCTTTCTTCTTTCTTTCTTCTTTCTTTCTTCTTTCTTTTTTCTTACTTTCTTTTTCTTCTTTCTTCTTTCTTTCTTATTTCTTTCTTTTTTTCTTTCTTCTTTCTTTCTTCTTTATTTCTTACTTCTTTCTGACTTCTTTCTTACTTCTTTCTTCTTTCTTTCTTCTCTCTTTCTTCTTTCTTTCTTTCTTCTTTATTTCTTATTTCTTTCTTTTTTTCTTTCTTCTTTCTTTCTTTCTTCTTTATTTCTTACTTCTTTCTTTATTCTTTCTTACTTCTTTCTTTCTTCTTTCTTTCTTTCTTCTTTCTTTCTTTTTTCTTTCTTCTTTCTTTCTTCTTTCTTTCTTCTTTCTTTCTTCTTTCTTTCTTCTTTCTTCGTTCTTTCTTTCTTCTTTCCTTCTTTCTTTCTTTGTCGGGGATTGGCTCAAGGAGCACAGACATGAGTCCACAAAGCAACTGTACGAGCAGAGCCCATTTTAGTTGACATAAGTAGGCCTTAGTTAGCTTGTCTATTAGGCCGTGGGAAAGGGGGGAACGGAAAAGTACTAACTAAGGCAGGGTCAGGATATTTTTGAAGAGATAAGAGTCAGAAGAATGTGGGATGCGCATAGCTAGCTAAACCCAAGTAGGTGGAGTAAGTAAATGTGCTTAGCCTATTAGATAGAGACAAGTATGCATAATTATGGTATTTGGTATAAATGCACGCTATCTCGGGCAATAAAGTTGAAGTATGCTTTATCACTCATATTGAGTCGGCTGCATTTCTTCCTCCGTCCGCTCGGGTCTGGAACTCTGATGGGACTTTTCTCTGCATTTCTTCTTTCTTTCTTTCTTCCATCTTTCTTTCTTCTTTCTTTCTTCTTTCTTTCATCTTTCTTTCTTCTTTCTTTCTTACTTCTTTCCTCTTTCTTTCTTACTTCTTTCTTACTTCTTTCTTACTTCTTTCTTACTTTTTTTCTTTCCTCTTTCTTTCTTCTTTCCTTCTTTCTTATTTGTTTCTTTCTTCTTTCTTTTTTCTTTTTTACTTCTTTCTTTCTTCATTCTTCTTCTTTCTTTCTTACTTCTTTCTTCTTTCTTAATTCTTTCTTCCTTCTTTCTTTCTTCTTTCTTTCTTCTTTCTTTCTTTCTATTTTTCTTTCTCTCTTCTTTCCTTCTTTTTTCTTTCTTTTCTTACATCTTTCTTACATCTTTCTTTCTTTCTTACATCTTTCTTACTTCTTTCTAACTTGTTTCTTTCATCTTTCTTTCTAATTTCTTTCTTTCTTTCTTCTTTCTTTCTTCTTTCTTTCTTCTTTCTTTCTTTCTTCTTTCTTTCATTCTTCTTTTTTTCTTTCTTCTTTCTTTTTTTCTTCATTCTTTCTTTCTTCTTTCTCTCTTCTTTCATTCTTCTTTCTTTGTTTCTTCTTTATTTCTTTCTTCTTTCTTTCTTTCTTCTTTATTTCCTCTTTTTTATCTTCTTTCTTTCTTCTCTCTTTCTTCTTTCTTTCTTTCTTCTTTCTTTCTTCTTTCTTTCTTTCTTCATTCTTTCTTTTTTCTTTCTTTCTCTCTTCTTTCTTTCTTTCTTTTTTTCTTTCTCTCTTCTTTCCTTCTTCTTTCTTTCTTCTTTCTTTCTTCTTTCTTTCTTCTTTCTTACTTCTTTCTTTCTTCTTTATTTCTTCTTTCTTTCATCTTTCTTTATTCTTTCTTTCTTCTTCCTTTCTCTCTTCTTTCTTTCTTCTTTCTTTCTTACTTCTTTCTTTCTTTCTTCTTTCTTTCTTCTTTCTTCTCTCTTCCTTCTTTCTTTCTTCTTTCTTTCATCTTTCTTTCTTATTTCTTTCTTCTTTCTTCCTTCTTTCTTCTTTCTTTCTTTCTTCTTTCTTTCTTCTTTCTTCTTTCTTTCTTTTTTACTTATTTCTTTCTTCTTTCTTTCTTCTTCCTTATTTTTTCTTACTTCTTTCTTTATTCTTTCTTTCTTCTTTCTTTCTTTCTTCTTTCTTTCTTTCTTCTTTCTTTCTTACTTCTTACTTCTTTCTTTCTTACTTCTTTCTTACTTCTTTCATTCTTTTTTCTTTCCTCTTTTTTTCTTCTTTCCTTCTTTCTTATTTCTTTCTTTCTGCTTTCTTTCTTCTTTCTTTCTTCTTTCTTTCTTCTTTCTTTCTTCTTACTTGCTTCTTTCTTTGTTCTTCCTTCTTTCTTTCTTCATTCTTTATTTCTTCATTCTTTATTTCTTCTTTCTTTCTTTCATCTTTCTTTCTTTCTTCTTTCGTTCTTACTTATTTCTTTCTTCTTTCTTTCTTCTTTCTTTCTGCTTTCTTTCTTTCTTCTCTCTTCCTTTCATCTTTCTTTCTTTTTTCTTTCTTACTTCATTCCTTCTTCTTTCTTTCTTCTTTCTTTCATCTTTCTTTCTTTCTTCTTTCTTACTTCTTTCATCTTTCTTTCATTCTTTCTTGTTTCTTTCTTCTTTCTTACTTCTTTCTTACTTCTTTCTTTCATCATTCTTTCTTTCTTCTTTCTTTCTTTCTTCTTTCTTCTTTCTTCTCTCATTCATCCTTCTTTCTTCTTTCTTTCTTTCTTCTTTCTTCTTTCTTTCTTTCTTCTTTCTTTCTTACTTCTCTCTTTATTTTTCTTTCCTCTTTTTTTCTTCTTTCCTTCTTTCTTATTTCTTTCTGCTTTCTTTCTTCTTTCTTTATTCTTTCTTTCTTCTTTCTTTCTTCTTACTTTCTTCTTTCTTTCTACTTTCTTTCTTCTTTCTTTCTTCTTTCTTTTTTCTTCTTTCTTTCTTTCATCTTTCTTTCTTTCTTCTTTCTTTCTTTCTTCTTTATTTCTTTCTTCTCTCTTTTTTCCTTCTTTCTTCTTTCTTTCTTCTTGCTTCCTTCTTTCTTCTTTCTTTCTTCTTTCCTTCTTCTTTCTTTCTTCATTCTTTCTTCTTTCTTTCTCTCTTTCTTCTTTATTTCTTCTTTCGTTCTTACTTATTTCTTTCTTCTTTCTATCTTCTTTCTTTCTGCTTTCTTTCTTTCTTCTTTCTTCCTTTCATCTTTCTTTCTTTCTTATATCTTTCTTCTTTCTTTCTTCTCTCTTTCTTCTTTCTTTCTTCTTTCTTTCTTAATTATTTCTTCTTTCTTTCTTTCTTCTTTCTTCTTTCTTTCTTCTCTCTTTGTTTCTTCTTTCTTTCTTGTTTCTTTCTTCTTTCTTTCTTTCTTCTTTCTTTCTTTCTTCCTTCTTTCTTTCTTCTTTCCTTCTTCTTTCTTCTTTCTTTCTTCTTTCTTTCTTATTCTTTCTTTCTTCTTCCTTTCTTCTTTCTTTCTTCTTTCTTTCTTCTTTCTTCTTTCTTCTTTCTTCCTCCTTTCTTTCTTCTTTCTTCCTTCTTTCTTTCTTCTTTCTTTCTTTCTTCTCACTTTCATCTTTCTTTCTTCTATCTTTCTTTCTTCTTTCTTCTTTCTTTCTTCTTTCTTTCTTACTTCTTTGTTTCTTCTTTCTTTCTTCTTTCTTTCTTTTTCTTTCTTTCTTCTTTTTTATTTCTTCTTTCTTCCTTTTATCTTTCTTTCTATCTTCATTCTTTCTTCTTTCTTTCTTCTTTCTTCCTTCTTTCTTTCTTCTTTCTTCTTTCTTTCTTCTTACTTTCTTATTTCTTTCTTTCTTCTTTCATTCTTCTTTCTTTCTTTCTTCCTTCTTTGTTCTTTCTTTCTTTCTTCTTTCTTTCTTCTTTCTTTCTTCTTTATTTCTTCTTTCTTCTTTTTTAAATCTTTCTTTCTTCTTTCTTTCTTTCTTCTTTCTTTATTTCGACTTTCTTTCTTTCATCTTTCTTTCTTTCTTTCTTCTTTCTTTCTCCTTTCTTTCTTCTTTCTTTCTTACTTCTTTCTTATTTCTTTCTTACTTCTTTCTTACTTCTTTCTTTCTTTTTTCTTTCCTCTTTCTTTCTTCTTTCCTTCTTTCTTCTTTCTTTCTTTCTTCTTTCTTCCTTTTTTCTTTCTTCTTTCTTTCTTCTTTCTTCCTTCTTTCTTTTTTCTTTCTTTCTTCTTTCTTTATTTCTTCTTTCTTTCATCTTTCTTTCTTCTTTCTTTCTTCTTTCTTTTTTCTTACTTTCTTCTTTCTTCCTTCTTTCTTTCTTACTTCTTTCTTATTTCTTTCTTACTTCTTTCTTACTTCTTTCTTTTTTCTTTCCTCTTTCTTCTTTCCTTCTTTATTCTTTCTTTCTTTATTCTCTCTTTCTTCTTTCTTTCTTCTTTCTTTCTTCTTTATTTCTTCTTTCTTATTTCCTTCTTTCTTCTTTCTTTCTTCTTTCTTTCTTCTTTCTTTCTTTCTTCTTTCTTTATTTCTTCTTTCTTTCTTTCATCTTTCTTTCTTTCTTCTTTCTTTCTTTCTTTTTTCTTCCTCTCTTCTTTCCTTCTTTTTTCTCTCTTTTCTTTCTTCTTAATTACATCTTTCTTACTTCTTTCTAACTTGTTTCTTTCATCTTTCTTTCTAATTTCTTTCTTCTTTCTTTCTTTCTTCTTTCTTTCCATCCTCTTTCTTTCTTCTTTCTTTGTAATTTCTTTCTTTCTTCTTTCTTCTTTCTTTCTTCTTTCTTTCTTCTTTCTTTCTTCTTTCTTTCTTCTTTCTTTCATCTTTCTTTCTTACTTCTTTCTTTCTTCTTCTTTCTTTCTCCTTTCTTTCTTCTTTCTTCCTTTCTTCTTTCTTACTTTCATTCTTTCTTCTTTCTTTCTTCTTTCTTTCTTTTTTCTTTCTTCTTTCTTTCTTTCTTCTTTCTTTCTTACTTCTTTCTTACTTCTTTCTTACTTCTTTCTTACTTCTTTCTTTCTTCTTTCTTTCTTCTTTCTTTCATCTTTCTTTCTTCTTTCTTTCTTTCTTCTTTCTTTCCTTCTTCTTTCTTTCTCTCCTTTCTTTCTTTCTTCTTTCTTTCTTTCTTCTTTCTTTTTTCTTTCTTTCTTCTTTCTTTCTTCTTTCTTTCTTCTTTCTTTCCTTCTTTCTTCTTTCTTTCTTTTTTCTTTCTTTATTTCTTCCTTCTTTCTTTCATCTTTCTTTCTTAGTTTTTCTTTCTTCTTTCTTTTTTATTTCTTTCTTCTTTCTTTCTTACTTCTTTCTTCTTTCTTTCTTACTTCTTTCTTTCGTCTTTCTTTCTTCTTTCGTTCTCTCTTCTTTCCTTCTTTCTTCCTTCTTTCTTCCTTCTTTCTTCCTTCTTTCTTTCTTCTTTCTTTCTTCTTTCTGTCTTCTTTCTTCTTTCTTTCTTCTTTCTTTCTTCTTTCTTTCTTTCTTCTTTCTTTCTTTCTTCTCTTTTGTTTCTCTCATCTTTCCATCTTCTTTCTTTCTTCTTTTTTTTACTTCTTTCTTTCTTCTTTTTTTTCTTCTTCCTTATTTCTTTCTTTCTTCTTTCTTTCTTTCTTCTTTCTTTCTTCTTTCTTTCTTCATTCTTTCTTCTTTCTTTCTTTCTTTCTTTCTTCTTTCTTTCTTTCTTCTTTGTTCCTTCTTTTTTACTTCCTTCTTTCTTTCTTCTTTCTTTCTTCTTTCTTTCTTTCTTCTTTTTTATTTCTTCTTTCTTCCTTTCATCTTTCTTTCTTTCATCATTCTTTCTTCTTTCTTTCTTCTTTCTTTCTTCTTTCTTCCTTCTTTCTTTCTTCTTTCTTCTTTCTTTCTTCTTTCTTTATTTCTACATTCTTTCTTTCATCTTTCTATCTTTCTTTCTTCTTTCTTTCTTCTTACTTTCTTATTTCTTTCTTTCTTCTTTCTTTCTTCTTTCTTTCTTACTTCTTTCTTCTTTCTTTCTTCTTTCTTTCTTTCTTTTTTCTTTCCTCTTTCTTTCTTCTTTCCTTCTTTCTTCTTTCTTTCTTTCTTCTTTCTTCCTTCTTTCTTTCTTCTTTCTTTCTTCTTACTTTCTTCTTTCTTTCTTCTTTCTTCCTTCTTTCTTACTTCTTTCTTTCATTTTCTTTCTTTCTTCTTTCTTTCTTCTTTCTTTCTTTCTTTTTTCTTTCCTCTTTCTTTCTTCTTTCCTTCTTTCTTCTTTCTTTCTTTCTTCTTTCTTCCTTCTTTCTTTCTTCTTTCTTTCTTCTTACTTTCTTCTTTCTTTCTTCTTTCTTCCTTCTTTCTTACTTCTTTCTTTCATTTTCTTTCTTTCTTCTTTCTTTCTTCTTTCTTTCTTTCTTCTTTCTTTCTCCTTTTTTCTTAATTCTTTCTTTTTCTTTCATCTTCTTCCTTTCTTCTTTCTTTCTTCTTTCTTTCTTTCTTCTCTCTTCCTTCCTTCTTCCTTCTTTCTTTCTTTCTTCTTTCTTTGTTCTTTCTTTCTTCTTTCTTTCTTCTTTCTTTCTTCTTTCTTTCTTCTTTCTTTATTCTTTCTTTCTTCTTTCTTTCTTCTTTCTTTCTTACTTCTTTCTTCTTTCTTTCTTTCTTCTTTCTTACTTCTTTCTTTCTTTTTTCTTTCCTCTTTCTATCTTCTTTCCTTCTTTCTTATTCCTTTCTTTCTTCATTCTTTCTTCTTTTTTACTTCTTTCTTTCTTCATTCTTTCTTCTTTCTTTCTTACTTCTTTCTTCTTTCTTAATTCTTTCTTACTTCTTTCTTTCTTCTTTCCTTCTTTTTTCTTTCTTTTTTCTTTCTCTCTTCTTTCCTTCTTTTTTCTTTCTTCTCTTTCTTCTTTCTTACGTCTTTCTTACTTCTTTCTAACTTGTTTCCTTCATCTTTCTTTCTAATTTATTTCTTCTTTCTTTCTTTTTTCTTTCTTTCTTCTTTCTTTCTTCTTTCTTTCTTCTTACTTTCTTCTTTCTTTCTTCTTTCATTCTTCTTTCTTTCTTTATTCTTTCTTTCTTTTGTCTTTCTTACTTCTTTCTTACTTCTTTCTTAATTCCTTCTTTCTTCTTCTTTCTTCTTTCTTTCTTCTTTCTTTCTTTCTTCTTTCTTTCTTCTTTCTTTCTTTCTTCTTTCTTTCTTCCTTCTTTCTTTCTTTCTTTCTTCTTTCTTTCTTACTTCTTTCTTTCTTCTTTCTTCTTCTTTCTTCTTTTTTCTTCTTTCTTTCTTTCTTCTTTCTTTATTTCTTCTTTCTTTCTTTCATCTTTCCTTCTTTCTTCTTTCTTTCTTTCTTCTTTCTTTCTTCTTTCTTTCTTCTTTCTTCATTTCTTCTTTCTTTATTTTTTATTTCTTCTTTCTTTCTTCTTTCTTTTTTTCTTTCTTTCTTATTTCTTTCTTCTGTCTTTCTTTTTTCTTACTTCTTTCTTTTTTTTTCTTTCCTCTTTCTTTCTTCTTTCCTTCTTTCATCTTTCTTTCTTTCTTCTTTCTTTCTTCTTTCTTTCTTCTTTCATTCTTCTTTCTTCATTTCTTCTTTCTTTCTTTCATCTTTCTTCCTTATTTCTTACTTCTTTATTTCTCCTTTCTTTCTTTCTTCTTTCTTTCTTCTTTTTTAATTCTTTCTTTTTTCTTTCTTTCTTACTTCTTTCTTTCTTCTTTCTTTCTTCTTTCTTTCTTCTTTCTTTCTTTCTTCTTTCTTTATATCTTCTTTCTTTCTTTCATCTTTCTTTCTTTCTTCTTTCTTTCTACTTTCTTTCTTCTTTCTTTCTTCTTTCTTTCTTACTTTTTTCTTCTTTCTTTCTTCTTTCTTACTTCTTACTTTCTTTTTTTTTGTCTTTCTTTCTTCTTTCCTACTTTCTTCTTTCTTTCTTTCTTTCTTCTTTGTTTCTTCTTCTTTCTTTTTTACTTCTTTGTTTCTTCTTTCTTTTTTCTTTCTTATTTCTTTCTTTCTTCTTTCTTTCTTCTTTCTTTATTTCTTCTTTCTTTCATCTTTCTTTCTTCTTTCTTTCTTCCTTATTTCTTCTTTATTTCTTCCTTCTTTCTTCTTTCTTTTTACTTCTTTCTTACTTCTTTCTTTCTTTCTTCTTTCCTTCTTTCTTATTTCTTTCTTTCTTCTTTTATCTTCTCTCTTTCTTCTTTCTTTCTTCTTTCATTCTTCTTTCTTTCATTCTTCTTTCTTTTTTCTTTCTTCTTTCTTTCTTCTTTCTTTCTTCTTTCTTTCTTCTTTCTTTGTTCTTTCTTTCTTACTTCTTTCTTCTTTCTTTCTTACTTCTTTCTTACTTCTTTCTTTCTTTTTTCTTTCCTCTTTCTTCCTTCTTTCCATCTTTCTTCTTACTTTCTTTCTTCTTTCTTTCATTCATCTTTCTTTCTTTCTTCTTTCTTACTTCTTTCTTTCTTTTTTTTTCCTCTTTCTTTCTTCTTTCTTACTTTCTTCTTTCTTTCTTTCTTTCTTCTTTGTTTCTTCTTTCTTCCCTCTTTTTTACTTCTTTGTTTCTTCTTTCTCTTTTCTTTCTTATTTCTTTCTTTCTTCTTTCTTTCTTCTTTCTTTATTTCTTCTTCTTTCTTTCAGCTTTATTTCTTCTTTCTTTCTTCCTTATTTCTTCTTTATTTCTTCCTTCTTTCTCCTTTCTTTTTACTTCTTTCTTACTTCTTTCTTTCTTTCTTCTTTCCTTCTTTCTTATTTCTTTCTTTCTTCTTTAATCTTCTCTCTTACTTCTTTCTTTCTTATTTCATTCTTCTTTCTTTCATTCTTCTTTCTTTCTTTCTTCTTTCTTTCTTTCTTTCTTTCTTTCTTCTTTCTTTCTTTCTTCTTTATTTCTTCATTTTACTTCTTTCTTTCTTCTTTCTTTATTCTTTCTTTCTTACTTCTTTCTTCTTTCTGTCTTCTTTCTTTCTTCTTTATTTCTTTCTTCTTTCTTTCTTTCTTCTTTCTTTCATTCATCTTTCTTTCTTCTTTCTTTTTTCTTTCTTCTTTCTTCTTTCTTTCTTCTTTCTTTCTTACTTCTTTCTTTCTTTTTTCTTTCCTCTTTCTTCCTTCTTTCCATCTTTCTTCTTACTTTCTTTCTTCTTTCTTTCTTTCTTTCTTTTTCTTTCTTCTTTCTTTCTTTCTTTCTTCTTTCTTTCTTCTTTTTTACTTCTTTCCTTCTTCTCTCTTTCTTCATTCTTTCTTCTTTCTTTCTTCTTTCGTTCTTACTTATTTCTTTCTTCTTTCTTTCTGCTTTCTTTCTTTCTTCTTTCTTCCTTTCATCTTTCTTTCTTTCTTCTCTCTTTCTTCTTTCTTTCTTCTTTCTTTCTTCATTATTTCTTCTTTCTTTCTTACTTCTTTCTTCTTTCTTTTTTTCTTTCCTCTTTCGTTCTTCTTTCCTTCTTTCTTCTTTCATTCTTCTCTCTTTCGTTTTTCTTTCTTCTTTCTTTCTTCTTTCTTTCTTACTTCTTTCTTTCTTCTTTCTTTCTTCTTTCTTTCTTCTTTCTTCTTTCTTTCTTCTTTCTTCTTTCTTTCTTCTTTCATTCTTCTTTCTTTCTTTCTTCTTTCTTTCTTCTTTCTTTCTTACTTCTTTCTTATTCCTTTCTTACTTCTTTCTTTCTTCTTTCTTTCTTCTTTCTTTCTTTCTTCTTTCTTTCTTCTTTCTTTCTTTCTACTTTCTTTCTTCTTTCTTTCTTCTTTCTTCTTTCTTTCTTTCTTTTTTCTTTCTTCTTTTTTACTTCTTTCTTCCTTCTTTCTTTCTTCTTTCTTACTTCTTTCTTTCTTCTTTCTTTCTTCTTTATTTCTTCCTTCATTCTTTCTTCTTTTTTTATTTCTTCTTTCTTTCTTTCATCTTTCTTTCTTCTTTCTTTCTTATTTCTTTCTTCTTTCTTTCTTCTTTCTTGCTTCTTTCTTTCTTCTTTCTTTCTTCTTTCAATCTTTTTTACGTATTTCTTTCCTCTTTCTTTCTTCTTTATTATTTTTTCTTTCTTCTTTCCTTCTTCTTTCTTTCTTCATTCTTTCTTCTTTCTTTCTCTCTTTCTTCTTTCTTTCTTCTTTCGTTCTTACTTATTTCTTTCTTCTTTCTTTCTTCTTTCTTTCTGCTTTCTTTCTTTCTTCTTTCTTCCTTTCATCTTTCTTTCTTTCTTCTCTCTTTCTTCTTTCTTTCTTCTTTCTTTCTTCTTTCTTTCTTAATTATTTCTTCTTTCTTTCTTACTTCTTTCTTCTTTCTTTTTTCTTTCCTCTTTCTTTCTTCTTTCCTTCTTTCTTCTTTCATTCTTTCTTCTTTCTTTCTTCTTTCTTTCTTCTTTCTCTCTTCTTTCCGTATTCTTTCTTTCCTCTTTCTTTATTCTATCTTTCTTCTTTCTTTCTTTCTACCTTTTCTTCTTTCTTTCTTACTTCTTTCTTCTTTCTTTTTTTCTTTCCTCTTTCTTTCTTCTTTCCTTCTTTCTTCTTTCATTCTTTCTTCTTTCTTTCTTCTTTCTTTCTTCTTTCTCTATTCTTTCTTTTTTCTTTCTTTCTTTCTTCTTTCTTTCTTTCTTCTTTCTTTCTTCTTTCTTATTTCCTTCTTACTTCTTTCTTTCTTCTTACTTTCATCTTTCTTTCTTCTTTCTTTCTTCTTTCTTTCTTTCTACTTTCTTTCTTCTTTCTTTCTTACTTCTTTCTTTCTTTTTTCTTTCTTCTTTCTTTCTTACTACTTTCTTTCTTCTTTCTTTTTCTTCTTTCTTTCTTCTTTCTTTCTTACTTCTTTCTTTCTTCTTTCTTTCTTCTTTCTTTCTTTCTTCTTTCTTTTTTACTTCTTTCTTTCTTCTTTCTTTTTTCTTTCTTTCTTCTTTCTTTCTTCTTTCTTTCTTCTTTCTTTCTTCTTTATTTCTTTCTTCTTTCCTCTTTCTTTCTTCTTTCTTTCTTCTTTCTTTCTTCTTTCTTTCTTTCTTCTTTCTTTCTTACTTCTTTCTTTCTTCTTTCTTTCTTCTTTCTTTCTTCTTTCTTTCTTCTTTCTTTCTTCTTTCTTTATTTCTTCTTTTTTCTTTCATCTTTCTTTCTTTCTTCATTCTTTCTTTCTTCTTTATTTCTTTCTTCTATCTTTCTTCCTTCTTTCTTCTTTCTTTCTTTCTTCTTTCTTCCTTCTTTCATTCTTCTCTCTTTCATTTTTCTTTCTTCTTTCTTTCTTCATTGTTTCTTCTTTCTTTCTTTCTTCTTTCTTTCTTCTTTCTTTCTTACTTCTTTCTTCTTTCTTAATTCTTTCTTTCTTCTTTCTTTCTTCTTTCTTTCTTACTTCTTTCTTTCTTCTTTCCTTCTTTTTTCTTTCTTCATTCTTTCTTCTTTCTTTCTCTCTTTCTTCTTTCTTTCTTCTTTCTTTCATCTCTCTTTATTCTTTCTTTCTTCTTTCTTTCTTTCTACTTTCTTTCTTCTTTCTTTCTTACTTCTTTCTTCTTTCTTTCTTTTTTCTTTCTTCTATCTTTCTTCTTTCTTTCTTCTTTCTTTCTTTCTTCTTTCTTTCTTCTTTCTTTCTTCTTTCTTCTTTCTTTCTTCTTTCTTTCTTACTTCTTTCTTTCTTCTTTCTTTCTTCTTTCTTTCTTCTTTCTTTCTTCTTTCTTTATTTCTTCTTTCTTTCTTTCATCTTTCTTTCTTTCTTCATTCTTTCTTTCTTCTTTATTTCTTTCTTCTCGATTTCTTCCTTCTTTCTTCTTTCTTTCTTTCTACTTTCTTTCTTCTTTCTTTCTTACTTCTTTCTTCTTTCTTTCTTTTTTCTTTCTTCTATCTTTCTTCTTTCTTTCTTCTTTCTTTCTTTCTTATTTCTATCTTCTTTCTTTCTTCTTTCTTTCTTCTTTCTTCTTTCTTTCTTCTTTCTTTCTTTCTTCTTTCTTTCTTCTTTCTTACTTCTTTCTTTCTTCTTTCTTTCTTCTTTCTTTCTTCCTTCTTTCTTTTTTCTTTTTTATTTCTTCTTTCTTTCTTTCATCTCTCTTTCTTCTTTCTTTCTTCTTTCTTTCTTCTTTCTTTCTTCTTTCTTTCTTCCTTCTTTCTTCTTTCTTTCTTCTTTCATTCTTTTTTACTTATTTCTTTCTTCTTTCTTTCTTCTTTATTATTTTTTCTTTCTTCTTTCTTTCTTCTTTCTTTCTTCTTTCTTTCTTCTTTCTTTCTTCTTTCTTTATTTGTTCTTTCTTTCTTTCATACTTCTTTCTTTCTTCTTTCTTTCTTCTTTCTTTCTTACTTCTTTCTTCTTTCTTTCTTACTACTTTCTTACTTCTTTCTTTCTTTTTTCTTTCCTCTTTTTTTCTTCTTTCCTTCTTTCTTATTTCTTTCTTTCTGCTTTCTTTCTTCTTTCTTTCTTTTTTCTTTCTTCTTTCTTTCTTCTTTTTTTCTTCTTACTTTCTACTTTCTTTCTTCTTTCTTTCTTCTTTCTTTCTTCTTTATTTATTTCTTCTTTCTTTCTTTCATCTTTCTTTCTTTCTTCTTTCTTTCTTTCTTCTTTATTCCTTTCTTCTCTCTTTCTTCCTTCTTTCTTCTTTCTTCTTTCTTCCTTCTCTCTTTCTTCTTTCTTTCTTCTTTCCTTATTCTTTCTTTCTTCATTCTTTCTTCTTTCTTTCTCTCTTTCTTCTTTCGTTCTTACTTCTTTCTCTCTTCTTTCTTTCTTACTTCTTTCTTCTTTCATTCTTTCTTCTTTCTTTCTTCTTTCTTTCTTCTTTCTCTCTTCTTTCCTTCTTCTTTCTTTCCTCTTTCTTTATTCTTTCTTTCTTCTTTCTTTTTTCTACATTCTTTCTTCTTTTTTTCTTACGTCTTTCTTCTTTCTTTTTTCATACCTCTTTCTTTCTTCTTTCCTTCTTTCTTCTTTCATTCTTTCTTCTTTCTTTCTTCTTTCTCTCTTTCTCTCTTCTTTCTTTCTTTTCTTTCTTTCTTCTTTCTTTCTTTCTTACTTCTTTCTTACTTCTTTCTTTCTTCCTCCTTTCTTTTTCTTACTTTCTTCTTTCTTTCTTTCTTCTTTCTTTCTTTCTTCTCTCTTTCTTTCTTCTTTCTTTCTTCTTTCTTTCTTCTTTCTTTCTTCTTTCTTCTTTCTTTCTTCTATCTTTCTTTCTTCTTTCTTTCTTTCTTCTTTCTTTCTTTTTTCTTTCTTTTTTCTTCTTTCTTTCTTCTTTCTTTCTTTCTTTCTTCTTTCTTTCTTCTTTCTTTTGCTTTCTTTATTCTTTTTTTCCTCTTTCTTTCTTTCTTCGTTCTTTCTTTCTTCTCTCTTTCTTCTTTCTTTCTTCTTTCTTTCATCTTTCTTTCTTCTTTCTTTCTTCTTTCTTTCTTTCTTTCTTTTTTTTTTCTTTCTTCTTTCTTTCTTATTTCTTTCTTCTTTCTTACGTCTTTCTTTCTCAATTCTTTCTTCTTTCTTTCTTCTTTCTTTCTTCTTTCATTCTTCTTTCTTTCTTCTTTCTTTCTTCTTTCTTTCTTTCTTCTTTCTTTCTTCTTTCTTCTCTCTTTCTTTTTCCTTTCTTTTTTCTTTCTTTCTTCTTTCTTTCTTTCTTCTTTCTTCTTTCTTCTTTCTCTCGTCTTTCTTTCTTCTTTCTTACTTCCTTCTTACATTTTTCTTAGTTCTTTCTTCTTTCTTAGTTCTTTCTTTCTTTCTTCTTTCTTTCTTTCTTCTTTCTCTCCTTCTTTCTTTCTTCTTTCTTTCTTCTTTCTCTTTCTTCTTTCTTTCTTCTTTCTTTCTTTCTTCTTTCTTTCTCCTTTTTTCTTTCTTCTTTCTTCGATCTTTCTTTCTGATTTCTTTCTTCTTTCTTTCTTCTTTCTTTCTTTCTACTTTGTTCATTCTTTCTTCTTTTTTCTTCTTTCTTACTTCTTTCTTTTTTCATTCTTTCTTCTTTCTTCTTTATTTCTTCTTTCATTCTTCTTTCTTTCTTTCTTCTTTCTTTCTTCTTTCTTTCTTTCTTCTTTCTGTCTTCTTTCTTTCTTCTTTCTTTCTTTCTTCTTTCTTCTTTCTTTCTTCTTCTTTCTTCTTTCTTACTTCTTTCTTACTTCTTTCTTACTTCTTTCTTTCTTCCTCCTTTCTTTTTTCTTTCTTTCTTCTTTCTTTCTTTCTTCTTTCTTTCTTTCTTCTCTCTTTCTTTCTTGTTTCTTTCTTCTTTCTTTCTTCTTTCTTTCTTTCTTTCTTCTTTCTTCTTTCTTTATTCTTTCTTTCTTCTTTCTTACTTCTTTCTTACTTCTTTCTTACTTCTATCTTACTTCTTTCTTTCTTTCTTCTTTCTTTATTCTTTCTTTCTTCTTTCTTTCTTCTTTCTTTCTTCTTTCTTTCTTCTTTCTTTCTTTCATCTTTCATTCTTTCTTCTTTCTTTCTTCTTTCTTTCTTCTTTGTTTCATTCTTCTTTCTTTCTTCTTTCTTTCTTCTTTCTTTCTTCTTTCTTTCTTTCTTTCTTCTTTCTTTCTTCTTTCTATCTTTCTTCTTTCTTTCTTTCTTCTTTCTTTCTTCTTTATTTCTTTCTTTTTTCTTTCTTCTTTCTTTCTTCTTTCTTTCTTTCTTTCTTCTTTCTTTCTTCTCTCTTTCTTCTTTCTTTCCTCTTTCTTTCTTCTTTCTTTCTTGTTTCTTTCTTACTTCTTTCTTAATTCTTTCTTATTTCTTTCTTCTTTCTTTCTTTCTTTCTTCTTTCTTTCTTCTTTCTATCTTTCTTCTTTCTTTCTTTCTTCTTTCTTTCTTCTTTATTTCTTTCTTTTTTCTTTCTTCTTTCGTTCTTCTTTCTTTCTTTCTTCTTTCATTATTCTCTCTTTCTTCTTTCTTTCTTCTTTCTTTATTCTTTCTTTCTTCTTTCTTTCTTACTTCTTTCTTAATTCTTTCATATTTCTTTCTTCTTTCTTTCTTCTTTCTTTCATCTTTCATTCTTTCTTCTTTCTTTCTTTCTTCTTTCTTTCTTCTTTCTTTCTTCTTTCTTTCATTCTTCTTTCTTCTTTCTTTCTTCTTTCTTTCTTTCTTCTTTCTTCCTTCTTTCTTTCTTCTTACTTTCTTCTTTCTTTCTTTCTTCTTTCTTTCTTCTTTCTTTCTTCTTTCTTTCTTTCTTCTTTCTTTCTTCCTTCTTTCTTTCTTTCTTTCTTCTTTCTTTCTTCTTTCTTTCTTCTTCTTCCTTCTTTCTTACTTTTTCTTACTTCTTTCTTCTTTCTTTCTTCTTTCTTACATCTTTCTTTATTCTTTCTATCTTTCTTCTTTCCTTCTTCATTGTTCTTTCTTTCTTCTTTCTTACTTCTTTCTTTATTCTTTCTTTCCTCTTTCTTTCTTTCTTCTTTATTTCTTCTTTCTTCTTTCTTTCTTCTTTCTTCTTACTTCTTTCTTTCTTTCTTCTCTCTTTCTTTCTTCTTTCTATCTTTCTTCTTTCTTTCTTTCTTCTTTCTTCTTTCTTTCTTCTTTCTTTCTTCTTTCTTACTTCTTTCTTACTCCTTTCTTACTTCTATCTTACTTCTTTCTTTATTTCTTCTTTCTTTATTCTTTCTTTCTTCTTTCTTTCTTTCTTTCATTTATTCTATCTTCTTTCTTTCTTCTTTCTTTCTTCATTCTTCTTTCTTTCTTTCTTCTTTCACTCTTCTTTCTTTCTTCTTTCTTTCTTCTTTCTTTCTTTCTTCGTTCTTTCTTCTTTCTTTCTTCTTTCTTTCTTCTTTCTTACTTCTATCTTACTGCTTTCTTATTTCTTTCTTTCTTCTTTCAGTCTTTCTTTCTTCTTTCTTTCCTCTTTCTTCTTTCTTTCTCTCTTCTTTCTTTCTTTATTTCTTTTTTCTTTCTTTCTTTGTTACTTCTTTCTTTCTTCTTTCTTTCTTTCTTCTTTCTTTCTTCTTTCTTTCTTCTTTCTTACTTTCTTCTTTCTTTCTTCTTTCTTTCTTTTTCTTTCTTCTTTCTTTCTTCTTTCTTTCTTCTTTCTTACGTCTTTCTTTCTCAATTCTTTCTTCTTTCTTTCTTCTTTGTTTCTTCTTTCATTCTTCTTTCTTTCTTCTTTCTTTCTTCTTTCTTTCTTTCTTCTTTCTTTCTTCTTTCTTCTCTCTTTCTTTTTCCTTTCTTTCTTCTTTCTTTCTTCTTTCTTTCTGTCTTCTTTCTTCTTTCTTCTTTCTTTCGTCTTTCTTTCTTCTTTCTTACTTCCTTCTTACATTTTTCTTAGTTCTTTCTTCTTTCTTAGTTCTTTCTTTCTTTCTTCTTTCTTTCTTTCTTCTTTCTCTCCTTCTTTCTTTCTTCTTTCTTTCTTCTTTCTCTTTCTTCTTTCTTTCTTCTTTCTTTCTTTCTTCTTTCTTTCTCCTTTTTTCTTTCTTCTTTCTTCGATCTTTCTTTCTGATTTCTTTCTTCTTTCTTTCTTCTTTCTTTCTTTCTACTTTGTTCACTCTTTCTTCTTTCTTTCTTCTTTCTTACTTCTTTCTTTTTTCATTCTTTCTTCTTTCTTCTTTATTTCTTCTTTCATTCTTCTTTCTTTCTTTCTTCTTTCTCTCTTCTTTCTTTCTTTCTTCTTTCTGTCTTCTTTCTTTCTTCTTTCTTTCTTTCTTCTTTCTTCTTTCTTTCTTCTTCTTTCTTCTTTCTTACTTCTTTCTTACTTCTTTCTTACTTCTTTCTTTCTTCCTCCTTTCTTTTTTCTTTCTTTCTTCTTTCTTTCTTTCTTCTTTCTTTCTTTCTTCTCTCTTTCTTTCTTGTTTCTTTCTTCTTTCTTTCTTCTTTCTTTCTTTCTTTCTTCTTTCTTCTTTCTTTATTCTTTCTTTCTTCTTTCTTACTTCTTTCTTACTTCTTTCTTACTTCTATCTTACTTCTTTCTTTCTTTCTTCTTTCTTTATTCTTTCTTTCTTCTTTCTTTCTTCTTTCTTTCTTCTTTCTTTCTTCTTTCTTTCTTTCATCTTTCATTCTTTCTTCTTTCTTTCTTCTTTCTTTCTTCTTTGTTTCATTCTTCTTTCTTTCTTCTTTCTTTCTTCTTTCTTTCTTCTTTCTTTCTTTCTTTCTTCTTTCTTTCTTCTTTCTATCTTTCTTCTTTCTTTCTTTCTTCTTTCTTTCTTCTTTATTTCTTTCTTTTTTCTTTCTTCTTTCTTTCTTCTTTCTTTCTTTCTTTCTTCTTTCATTCTTCTCTCTTTCTTCTTTCTTTCTTCTTTCTTTCTTCTTTCTTCTTTCTTTCTTTCTTTCTTCTTTCTTTCTTCTTTCTATCTTTCTTCTTTCTTTCTTTCTTCTTTCTTTCTTCTTTATTTCTTTCTTTTTTCTTTCTTCTTTCTTTCTTCTTTCTTTCTTCTTTCTTTCTTCTCTCTTTCTTCTTTCTTTCTTCTTTCTTTATTCTTTCTTTCTTCTTTCTTTCTTACTTCTTTATTAATTCTTTCTTATTTCTTTCTTCTTTCTTTCTTTCTTTCTTCTTTCTTTCTTCTTTCTATCTTTCTTCTTTCTTTCTTTCTTCTTTCTTTCTTCTTTATTTCTTTCTTTTTCTTTCTTCTTTCGTTCTTCTTTCTTTCTTTCTTTCTTCTTTCTTTCTTCTCTCTTTCTTCTTTCTTTCTTCTTTCTTTCTTCTTTCTTTCTTCTTTCTTTCTTACTTCTTTCTTAATTCTTTCTTATTTCTTTCTTCTTTCTTTCTTTCTTTCTTTCTTCTTTCTTTCTTCTTTCTTTCTTTCTTTCTTCTTTCTTTCTTCTCTCTTTCTTCTTTCTTTCTTCTCTCTTTATTCTTTCTTTCTTCTTTCTTTCTTACTTCTTTCTTAATTCTTTCTTATTTCTTTCTTCTTTCTTTCTTCTTTCTTTCATCTTTCATTCTTTCTTCTTTCTTTCTTTCTTCTTTCTTTCTTCTTTCTTTCTTCTTTCTTTCATTCTTCTTTCTTTCTTCTTTCTTTCTTCTTTCTTTCTTTCTTCTTTCTTCCTTCTTTCTTTCCTCTTACTTTCTTCTTTCTTTCTTTCTTCTTTCTTTCTTCTTTCTTTGTTCTTTCTTTCTTCCTTCTTTCTTTCTTTCTTTCTTCTTTCTTTCTTCTTTCTTTCTTTCTTCTTTCTTTCTTCTTTCTTTCTTCTTTCTTTCTTCTTACTTTCTTTCTTCTTTCTTTCTTCTTTCATTCTTTTCTTTCTTTCTTCTTTCTTTCTTCTTTCTGTCTTCTTTCTTTCTTCTTTCTTTCTTCTTTCTTTCTTCTTTCTTTCTTACTTCTTTCTTAATTCTTTCTTATTTCTTTCTTCTTTCTTTCTTTCTTCTTTCTTTCTTCTTTCTATCTTTCTTCTTTCTTTCTTTCTTCTTTCGTTCTTCTTTATTTCTTTATTTTTTCTTTCTTCTCTCTTTCTTCTTTCTTTCTTCTTTCTTTCTTCTTTCTTTCTTCTTTCTTTCTTACTTCTTTCTTAATTCTTTATTCTTTCTTTCTTTCTTTCTTTCTTTCTTTCTTTCTTTTTAATTTTTTTCGTCTTTCTTTCTTCCTTTTTTCTTTCTTACTTTCTTTCCTACTTTCTTTCTCTCTTGTTTTCTTTTCTCCTTTCTTTCTTTTTTCTGTTTTTTCTTTTTTCTTTTTTTCTTTCTCTTTTTTTTTCTGTCTTTCTTTCTTTCTTTCTTTCTTCCTTCCTAATTTCTTTATTTTTCTTTCTTTCTTACTTTATTTCCTGCTCTCTTTCTTTCTTTCTTTCCTACTTTCTTTCTATCCTACTTTCTTTCATTCTTTCTCTCTTTCTTTTTCTTTCTTTCCTTTTCCTTACTTTCTTTTTTTCCGTCTTACTTTCTTACCTTTTCTTTCTTTCTTTCCTACATTCTTTCTTTTTTCTTTCTTTCCTACTATATTTCCTACTCTCTTTCTCTCTTTCTTTCCTACTTTCTTTCTATCCTACTTTCTTTCATTCTTTCTTTCTTTCTTTTTTCTTTCTTTCTTTTTTTCTTTCTTATTTTCTTTCTTATTTCTTTCTTCTTTCTTTCTTATTTCTTTCTTTCTTTAATTTTTCTTTTCTTTCTTTTTCATTTTCTTTGTTTTTTTCTTTTTTCTTTCTTTTTTCCTTCTTTCTTTCTTTCTTTCTTTCTTATTTTTTTCTTTTTCTTTGTTTTTTTCCTTTTTCCTTTCTTTCTCTCCTTTTTTCTTTCTTTTTTCCTTTCTCTTTTGTTTCTTTCTTGCTGTCTTTCTTACTATCTTTCTTTCTTTCCTACTTTCTCTCTTCTATTTTCTTTCTTTCTTCTTTCTTTCTTTCCTACTTTCTTTCTTATTTCTTTCTTTTTTCTTTCTTTCTTTCTTTCTTATTTCTCTTTCTTTCTTTCTTTCTTTTTTCTGTCCTACTTTCTTTTTTAATTTCTTTTTTTAATTTCTTTCTTTCTTTTCTTTTTCTTTCTTTCTTTTTTCTATCTTTTTTTCTTTCCTACTTTCCTGTTTAATTTCTTTCTTACTTTCTTTATTCTTTCTTTCTTTTTCCTTTCATTCGTCTTTCTTTCGTTTTTCTTTCTTTTTTCTTTATTTTTTTCATTCTTTTTCTTTCTTTCTTTCTTTCTATTTTTCTATCTTTCTTTCTTTCTTTCTTTCTTTCTTTCTTTCTTTTTTCTTTCTTTTTTCTCTATTCTTTCCTACTTTCTTTCTTTCCTAGTTTGTTTGTTTGTTTCTTTCTTTCTTTAATTCTTTCTTTCCTTCTCTCCTACTTTCTCTTTCTTTCTTTCTTTGTCATTTTTTTCTTACTTTCTTTCATACTTTCTTTTCATATTTTTTTCTTTCATCTTTTCTTTCTTTCTCTCTTATTTAAATTTCTTTCTTTCTGTTTTCTTTCTTTTTCCTTTCTTTCTTTCTTTTTCTTCTTTTTTCTTTTTTCAAGATCCTTCTTTCTTTCTTTTTTCTTCCTTCTTCTTTCTTTCTTTCTTGCCTACTTTCTCTCTTTCTTTTTCTCTTTCTTTCTTTCTTACTTTTTTCATTCTTTCTTTCCTACTTTCTTTCTTTTCTACTTCCTTTTTTTTCGTTCTTTCATTTTTTTTCTTTCTTCCTTTCTTTCTTTATTGTTTCTTTCTTTTAATCTTCTTTCTTTCTTTCTTTCCTTCTTTCTTTCTTCTTTCTTTCTCTCTTTCTTTTTTCTTTTTTCTTACTTTCCTATTTTCTTTCTTTCTTCCTTTCTTTCTTTCCTGCTTTCTTTCTTTCCTCTTTCTTTCTTTATTCTTTCTTTCTTTCTTTTTTCATTCTTTCTTTCTTTCTTTCTTACTTTCTATCATTCTTTTTTCTTTCTTTCTTTTCTTTCAATCTTTCTTTCTTTCTTTCTTCCTATCTTTCTTTCTTTCTTTCTTTCTTTCTTTCTTTCTTTCTTTCTTTCTTTCTTTCTTTCTTTCTTTCTTTCTTTCTCTTTCTTTCTTTTTTTCTTTTTTCTTTATTACTTTCTTTTTTCTTTCTTTCTTTCTTACTTTTTTTTCTTTCTTTCTGTTTTCTTCCTTTTTTTCCTTTTTTCTTTCTTCTTTTTTCTTTTTTCTTACTTCTTTGTTTCTTTCTTTCTTTATTTATTTATTTATTTAATATATATTTCTTTATTTCTTTCTTTCTATTTACTTTCTCTCTTACTTTCATATTTTATTTCTTTCTTTCTTTCCTACTATCCTTCTTACTTTCTTTCTTTCCTATTTCTTTTTTCTTTCTTCTTTCTTTCTCTTTCTTTCTTTCTTTCTTTCTTTCTTTCTATCTTTCTCTTTCTTTCTTTCTTTCTTTCTTTCTTCTTTCTTCTTTTTTTCTTTCTTTTTTCTCTTTCTTTCATTCTATTTTCTTTTTTCTTTTTTCTTTCTTTCTCACTTTCCTATTTTATTTCTTTCTTTCTTTCCGACTTTCTCTACTTCTTTCTTTCCTATTCCTTTCTTTTTTCTTTCTTCTTTCTTTCTTTTTCCCTTTCTCTCTTCCTTTCTTTTTTTCTACTTTCTTTCTTCTTTCTTTCTTTCTTTCTTCCTATCTTTCCTACTTTCATTCTTTCTTCCTTTCATTCCTTCTTTCTTTCTTTCTCTCTTTCTTTCTTTCTTTCTTTATTTCTTTCTTTCTTTCTTTCTTTCTTTCTTTCTTTCTTTCTTTCTCTCTTTCTTTCTTTCCTTCTTTCTTTCCTGCTTTCTTTTTTCTTTCTCTCTTTCTTTCTTTTTTCTTTCTTTCCTCTTTCTTTTTTCTTTTTCTTTCTTTCTTTCTTTCTTTCTTTCTTTCTTTCTTTCTTGCTTTCTTCCTTCCTTGCTTTCTTCTTTCTTTCTTCTTTCTTTCTTCTTTCTTTCTTCTTTCTTCTTTTTTTCTTTCTTCTTTCTTTCTTCCTTCTTTCTTCTTCATTCTTCTTCTTACTTCTTTCTTACTTCTTTCTTACTTCTTTCTTACTTATTTCTTTCTTCTTTCACTCTTTCTTTCTTCTTTCTTTCCTCTTTCTTCTTTATTTCTCTCTTCTTTCATTATTTCTTCTTTCTTACTTCTTTCTTTCTTTCTTTCTTCTTTCTTTCTTCTTTCTTCTTTCTTTCCTTCTTTTTTCTTTCTTCTTTCTTTCTTTATTCTTTCTTCTTTCTTTCTTTTTTCTTTCTTTCTTCTTCTTTCTTCTTTCTTTCTTCTTTCTTTCTTCTTTCATTCTTCTTTCTTTCTTTCTTCTTTCTTTCTTCTTTCTTTCTAACTTCTTTCTTCTTTCTTTCTTTTTCTTTCTTCTATCTTTCTTACTTCTATCTCTCTTCTTCCTTTCTTCTTTCTTTCTTCATTTTTTCTTACTTCTTTCGTTATTCTTTCTTATTTCTTTCTTCTTTCTTTCTTTCTTTCTTCTTTCTTTCTTCTTTCTTTCTTTCTTTCTTCTTTCTTTCTTCTTACTTTCTTTCTTCTTTCTTCTTTCATTCTTCTTTCTTTCTTTCTTCTTTCCTTCTTCTTTCATTCTTTCTTTTCTTTCTTCTCTCTTTCTTCTTTCTTCTGCTTTCTTTATTCTTTCTTTCTTCTTTCTTTCTTTCTTCGTTCATTCTTCTCTCTTTCTTCTTTCTTTCTTCTTTCTTTCTTCTTTCTTCTTTTTTTCTTTCTTCTTTCTTTCTTCTTTCTTACTTCTTTCTTTCTTCTTTCTTACTTCTTTCTTACTTCTTTCTTACTTCTTTCTTTCTTCTTTCACTCTTTCTTTCTTCTTTCTTTCCTCTTTCTTCTTTCTTTCTCTCTTCTTTTTCTGTATTACTTTTTTCTTTCTTTCTTTTTTACTTCTTTCTTTCTTCTTTCTTTCTTACTTCTTTCTTTCTTCTTTCTTTCTTCTTTCTTTCTTCCTTCTTTCTTTTTGTTTATTCTTTCTTTCTACTTTCTTCTTCTTTCTTACTTCTTTCTTTCTTCATTCTTTCTTCTTTCTTTCTTCTTTCTTTCCTTTGTCTTCTTTCTTTCTTTCTTTCTTTCTTCTTTCTTTCTTCTTTCTTTCTTCTTTCTTTCTTTCTTTCTTCATTCTTCTTTCTTTCTTCTTTCTTTCTTCTTTCTTACTTCTTTTTTACTTCTTTCTTACTTCTATCTTACTTCTTTCTTTCTTTCTTCTTTCTTTCTTCTTTCTTTCTTCTTTCTTTCTTTCTTCTTTCATTCTTTCTTTTTTCTTTCTTTCTTCTTTCTTTCTTTCTTCTTCTTTCTTTCTTCTTTCTTTCTTCTTTCTTTCTTCTTTCTCTCTTCTTTCTACTTTCTTTCTTCTTTCTGTCTTCTTTCTTCTTTCTTTCTTCTTTCTTGCTTCTTTTTATTTCTTCTTTCTTTCTTCTTTCTTTCTTCTTCTTTCTTTCTTCTTTCTTCTTTCTTTCTTAATTCTTTCTTCTTTCTTTCTTCTTTCTTTCTTCTTTCTTTCTGTCTTCTTTCTCTCTTCTTTCTTTCCTCTTTCTTTCTTCTTTCTTACTTCTTTTTTACTTCTTTCTGACTTC
>NW_027043183.1:0-38608 GCF_036013475.1 Columba livia
TAAATAAGAACCTGAAACAATCTATACCATACCACCCGAAAGAAGGTAAATCAAGGTGAAGTAAGCAACCTAAAGAAAAACCAAACTAGCAGCCTTCCATGATGTGAAGGAAGCAAACTTAAACAACAGAAAGGCAAAGGCAAGGGAAAGGCAAGGGAAAGGCAAGGCAAAAAGCAAGGCAAGGCAAGCAAGACAAGGCAAGGCAAGGCAAGGCAAGGCAAAGGCAAGGCAAAGGCAAGACCACAGAAGAAGGAGAAGAGAGGAGAAGAGAGGAGAGGGCAACAAAACAAAACAAAACTAAAAAAAAAAAATAAGACTAAATAAAATGAAATAAATAAATTAAAAAATGAAACAGATGTATCCATTGTGTTATGTGTCCTGAAAGTGGTTTTGGAGCTGAAATTCCACTGTCCTTTCAGGCAAATATTCTTTTTGTTATTTGACTCACTATGGGAGAGAAGAAAAGGGAAAAAGTGGAGAGAGGGGAAGTGAGGAGAGGAGAGGAAGGAGAGGAGAGGAGAGGAGAGGAGAGGAGAGGAGAGGAGAGGAGAGAGAGGAGAGGAGAGGAGAGGAGCGGAGCGGAGAGGAGAGGAGAGGAGAGGAGAGGAGAGGAGAGGAGAGAGAGAGAGGAGAGGAGAGGAGAGGAGCGGAGAGGAGCGGAGAGGAGAGGAGAGGAGAGGAGAGGAGAGGAGAGGAGAGGAGAGGAGAGGAGAGGAGAGGAGAGGAGAGGAAATAAGGCTGGACAGACAACAAATCCAGACTCTATTTTTGCAAAAAAGGGCCATGGTTAGGTTGATTACTCCCCTGTCTTGTAGGTACAGAGAGTGATTGGGGGCCAGCGTCTCAAGGGCTTCCTCCAAAGGCTGCTGGGCAGAGGGGGGATGGGCGGGGCTGCACATGG
The DNA here is from genome assembly GCF_036013475.1 of Columba livia. Taxonomy (NCBI): domain Eukaryota; kingdom Metazoa; phylum Chordata; class Aves; order Columbiformes; family Columbidae; genus Columba; species Columba livia. Next base: position 902 of record NW_027043183.1, read on the forward strand.
GGGCTCTGTCACCCCCACGTCACAATGCCAGCACCCGGCAACGCTGAGGTCACAATGCCCCGGGGCACTATAAAAGGGAGCAGCCTCCCGTGTCCAGCGCCAGAGATGGCCCGGGGGCAGCCCAACACATCCCCGAGGAAGCACTGGAGCAGCTGGTGGAATCACAGGGCAGGATGAAGGGAGGAAGACCTTGCATGAGGCTGCTGGAGGGTTCTCCGCTGCAAGACAACCTGTTGACAGAGACACCACCTTCCAAACTCGTCGGATGCTTGGAAATCCTTCTCAACCGTGTTATAAATAAGAGCCAATAAATCGATTCTGAGTCAATCAATCGATTTTATTTAGCAAGCGGTAATTAGGCAAAACAGCGCTGGGTGACCGGGGGAAGCTCAGTTCCGCCAACAGGCACACCAAATCAACCTTTCGTATGTGCTTATATACGTTGTGCGTTCGTTTACGTGCTGGGAATTTCCGTCTCTGGAACTTTTGTTATCTGTTGCAACATCCGAGCGCTTTGTTAACTGTAACACCATCTGGGAGTCCTATTATCTGTGGCACCATCCGGGAGTCCTGTTATTTATGACACCATCCGGTAGTCCTGTTATTTATGGCACCACCTGGTAGTCCTGTTATTTATGGCATTGTCTTTAACTACTACTAAAAGGTTCTACAAAACATAATCAAACTCGCACAAGCACAGTTACTGCTTACAATAATATGCATAATACAATTGAATCCTACTCGATTTGTTCAACATTAACAATTTTGACCATCACTTATTACAAACCGGATAGCAGTGGCAAGAGCAAAGGAGTGTTGCCTTCTTGAGAAGCATGGCAGAGCTCATCATCCTCATTCCCTACAGGAGCAGGCTCAGGAGCTGTAAGAGAGAGGATGTAGAGGGGTTGCAGTGCTTTGAACACCCACTGGTGTCCTGACAGGCCAGGAAGGATTCTTGTCCCCAAAGTCCATGAGCTCAGAGGCATTTGGGCACTCTCGGAAGTCTGGGAGATGGCTCCAGGTGTAGGGAGGATAGGATAGGACAGGATAGGGTTTGGGCAGGTCCTGGGAGGGCATGAGCAGCCTGTGGGACGAGGAGCCAGGTCTGTCTCACATGCTCAGGGAACAGCCGATCGCCAGCACTGGGGTCAGGAAGGAATTTTTTCCCCCGGGGCAGATTGGCATTGGTCCCTGGGGGTTTTTTGCCTTCCTCTGCAGCATGGAGCATGACCACTTTGCAGAGCTCCACTGGGCCCTTTTGGCTCGGTTCTACCTGCTGCTCAGGCACCAGGAAGAGGGCCTCTCGTGCCCTGCAGCTGGGGGGAGGAAAGCTTTTTTTTTCCCCCCATGGGAGACACCAAGCGTCTCTGGGGGGTTTTTTGCCTTCCTCTGCAGCATTGAGCATGGCCCGCTTGCCACGGCTTCTTCGGGCCATTTGGGCTGGGTGCCTGCTGCTCCACGAGATGGCCCTAAACTTAGCTAGAACAGCTGCCTAAACCACCATAGAACAACTCACCTAAAGGCAACCTTCAACACCTGGAAACAACCAACCTGAAGAACCTAAAGCAATCTACCTTCCAAATCTTCAAAGAACTAACCCTGAACCACCAAACAAGAACCTGAAACAATCTATACCATACCACCTGAAACAAGGTAAATCAAGGTGAAGTAAGCAACCTAAAGAAAAACCAAACTAGCAGCCTTCCATGATGTGAAAGAAGCAAGCTTAAACAACAGAAAGGCAAAGGCAAGGCAAAGGCAAGGCAAAGGCAAGACCAGAGAAGAAGGAGAAGAGAAGAGAAGAAATGAGAAGCAACAAAAGAAAACAAAACTAAAAAAAAAATAAGACTAAATAAAATGAAATAAAATAAATTAAAAATGAGACAGATGTATCCATTGAGTTATGTGTCCTTGAAAGTGGTTTTGGAGCTGAAATTCCACTGTCCTTTCAGGCAAATATTCTTTTATTGTTTGACTCACTAGGGGGAGAGAAGAAAATGGAAAAAGTGGAGAGAGGGGAAGTGAGGAGAGGAGAGGAGAGGAGAGGAGAGGAGAGGAGAGGAGAGGAGAGGAGAGGAGAGGAGAGGAGAGGAGAGGAGAGGAGAGGAGAGGAGAGGAGAGGAGAGGAGAGGAGAGGAGATGAAATAAGGCTGGACAGACAACAAATCCAGACTCTATTTTTGCAAAAAAGGGCCATGGTTAGGTTGATTACTCCCCTGTCTTGTAGGTACAGAGAGTGATTGGGGGCCAGCGTCTCAAGGGCTTCCTCCAAAGGGTGCTGGGCAGAGGGGGGATGGGCGGGGCTGCACATGGGGGCTCTGTCACCCCCACGTCACAATGCCAGCACCCGGCAACGCTGAGGTCACAATGCCCCGGGGCACTATAAAAGGGAGCAGCCTCCCGTGCCCAGCGCCAGAGATGGCCCGGGGGCAGCCCCAACACATCCCGAGGAAGCACTGGAGCAGCTGGTGGAATCACAGGGCAGGGATGAAGGGAGGAAGACCTTGCATGAGGCTGCCAGAGGTTCTCTGCTGCATGACAACCTGTTGACAGAGCCACCACCTTCCAAACTCGTCGGATGCTTGGAAATCCTTCTCAACCGGATAGCAGTGGCAAGAGCAAAGGAGTGTTGCCTTCTTGAGAAGCATGGCAGAGCTCATCATCCTCATTCCCTACAGGAGCAGGCTCAGGAGCTGTAAGAGAGAGGATGTAGAGGGGTTGCAGTGCTTTGGAACACCCACTGGTGTCCTGACAGGCCCAGGAGGATTCTTGTCCCCAAAGTCCATGAGCTCAGAGGCATTTGGGCATTTGGCTCGGTTCCTACCTGCTGCTCAGGCACCAGGAAGATGGCCTCTCGTGCCCTGCAGCGGGGGGAGGAAAGCTTTTTTTTCCCCCCATATGAGACACCAAGCGTCTCTGGGGGTTTTTTGCCTTCCTCTGCAGCATTGAGCATGGCCCGCTTGCCACGGCTTCTTTGGGCCATTTGGGCTGGGTGCCTGCTGCTCCACGAGATGGCCCTAAACTTAGCTAGAACAGCCTGCCTAAACCACCATAGAACAACTCACCTAAAGCAACCTTCAACACCTGGAAACAACCAACCCTGAAGAATCTAAAGCAATCTACCTTCCAAATCTTCAAAGAACTAGCCCTGAACCACCAAACAAGAACCTGAAACAATCTCTACCATACCACCTGAAACAAGGTAAATCAAGGTGAAGTAAGCAACCTAAAGAAAAACCAAATTAGCAGCCTTCCATGATGTGAAAGAAGCAAGCTTAAACAACAGCAAGGCAAGGCAAGGCCAAGGCAAGGCAAGGCAAAGGCAAAGGCAAAGGCAAAGGTAAAGGCAAAGGCAAAGGCAAGGCAAGGCAAAGGCAAAGGCAAAGGCAAAGGCAAAGGCAAAGGCAAAGGCAAAGGCAAAGGCAAAGGCAAAGGCAAAGGCAAGGCAAGGCAAAGGCAAAGGCAAAGGCAAGGCAAAGGCAAAGGCAAAGGCAAAGGCAAAGGCAAAGGCAAAGGCAAAGGCAAGGACAAAGCAAAGGCAAGGCAAGGCAAAGGCAAAGGCAAAGGCAAAGGCAAAGGCAAAGGCAAAGGCAAAGGCAAAGGCAAAGGCAAAGGCAAGGCAAAGGCAAAGGCAAAAGCAAAGGCAAGGCAAGGCAAGGCAAGGCAAAGCAAGGCAAGGTAAGGCAAGGCAAGGCAAGGCAAGGCAAAGGCAAAGGCAAAGGCAAAGGCAAAGGCAAAGGCAAGGCAAGGCAAGGCAAGGCAAGGCAAGGCAAAGGCAAAGGCAAAGGCAAAGGCAAAGGCAAAGGCAAAGGCAAGGCAAGGCAAGGTAAGGCAAGGCAAGGCAAAGGCAAAGGCAAAGACAAGGAAAAGGCAAGGCAAGGCAATGCAAGGCAAGGCAAGGCAAGGCAAAGGCAAAGGCAAAGGCAAAGGCAAAGGCAAGGCAAGGCAAGGCAAGGAAAAGCAAGGCAAGGCAAGGCAAGGCAAGGCAAGGCAAAGGCAAAGGTAAAGGCAAAGGCAAAGGAAAAGGCAAGGCAAGGCAAGGCAAGGCAAGGCAAGGCAAAGGCAAAGGCAAAGGCAAAGGCAAAGGCAAAGGCAAAGGCAAGGCAAGGCAAGGCAAGGCAAGGCAAGGCAAGGCAAGCAAAGGCAATGCAAAGGCAAAGGCAAAGGCAAAGGCAAAGGCAAAGGCAAAAGGCAAAGGCAAGGCAAAGCAAGGCAAGGCAAGGCAAGGCAAAGGCAAAAGCAAAGGCAAAGGCAAAGGCAAAGGCAAGGCAAGGCAAGGCAGGGCAAGGGCAAGGCAAGGCAAAGGCAAAGGCAAAGGCAATGACAAAGGCAAAGGCAAAGGCAAGGCAAGGCAAGGCAAGCAAGGCAAAGGCAAATGCAAGGCAAAGGCAAAGGCAAAGTCAAGGAAAAGGCAAGGCAAGGCAAGGCAAGGCAAGGCAAGCAAGGCAAGGCAAGGCAAGGCAAAGGCAAAGGCAAGGCAAAGGCAAGGCAAGGCAAGGCAAGGCAAAGCAAGGCAAGGCTAAGGCAAGGCAAGAGCAAGGCAAGGGAAGGCAAGGCAAGGGCAAAGGGAAAGGCAAAGGCAAAGGCAAAGGCAAAGGCAAAGGCAAGGCAAAGGCAAAGGCAAGGCAAAGGCAAGGGCAAGGGCAAAGACAAAGGCAAGGGCAAAGGCAAAGGCAAAGGCAAAGGCAAGGGCAAAGGCAAAGGCAAAGGCAAAGGCAAGGCAAGGTAAGGCAAGCCAAAGACAAAGGCAAAGGCAAGGGCAAGGGCAAAGGCAAAGGCAAAGGCAAAGGCAAATGCAAAGGCAAAGGCAAAGGCAAGGCAAAGGCAAGGCAAAGGCAAGGCAAGGCAAGGCAAATGCAAGGCAAGGCAAAGGCAACGCAAGGCAAGGCAAGGCAAAGGCAAAGGCAAAGGCAAAGGCAAAGGCAAAGGCAAAGGCAAGGCAAAGGCAAGGGCAAAGGCAAAGGCAAGGACAAGGGCAAAGGCAAGGGCAAGGGCAAAGGCAAGGGCAAAGGCAAGGGCAAAGGCAAGGGCAAAGGCAAAGGCAAAGGCAAATGCAAAGGCAAGGGCAAAGGCAAGGGCAAAGGCAAGGGCAAAGGCAAGGGCAAGGGCAAGGGCAAGGGCAAAGGCAAGGGCAAGGGCAAAGACAAAGGCCTTGCCTTTGCCTTGCCTTGCCTTGCCTTGCCCTTGCCCGCTTGCCTCCTTGCCTTGCCTTGCCGTGCCTTGCCTTGCCTTGCCTTGCCTTGCCTTGCCTTGCCTTGCTTGCATTGCCTTGCCTTGCCGTGCATGCCTTGCCGTGCCTTGCCGTGCCTTGCCTGCCTTGCCGTGCCTTGCCTTGCTTGCCTTGCCTTGCCTTGCCTTGCCTTGCCTTGCGTGCCTTGCCTTGCCTTGCCTTGCCTTGCCTTGCCTTGCCTTGCCGTGCCTTGCCTTGCATTGCCTTGCCGTGCCTTGCCTTGCCTTGCCTTGCCTTGCCTTGCCTTGCCTTGCCTTGCCTTGCCGTGCCTTGCCTTGCCGTGCCTTGCCGTGCCTTGCCTTGCCGTGCCTTGCCTTGCCTTGCCTTTCCTTGCCCTGCCTTGCCTTGCCGTGCCTTGCCTTGCCTTGCCTTGCCGTGCCGTGCCTTGCCGTGCCGTGCCGTGCCTTGCCTTGCCTTGCCTTGCCTTGCTGTGCCATGCCGTGCCTTGAAGTGCCTTGCCTTGCCTTGCCGTGCCTTGCCTTGCCTTGCCTTTCCTTGCCCTGCCTTGCCTTGCCGTGCCTTGCCTTGCTTGCCTTGCCTTGCCGTGCCGTGCCTTGCCGTGCCGTGCGTGCCTTGCCTTGCCTTGCCTTGGCCTTGCCTTGCCTTGCCTTGCCTTGCCGTTGCCGTGCCTTCCCTTTGCCGTGCCTTGCCTTGCCTTGCTTTGCCTTGCCTTGCCTTGCCTTGCCTTGCCGTGCCTTGCCGTGCCTTGCCTTGCCTTGCCTTGCCTTGCCTTGCCTTGCCGTGCCTTGCCGTGCCTTGCCTTGCCTTGCCTTGCCTTGCCTTGCCTTTCCTTGCTTGCCGTGCCTTGCCGTGCCATGCCTTGCCGTGCCATGCCTTGCCGTGCTTGCCGTGCCTTGCCTTGCCTTGCCTTGCCTTGCCTTGCCGTGCCGTGCCTTGCCGTGCCGTGCCTTGCCTTGCCTTGCCTTGCCTTGCCTTGCCTTGCCGTGCCTTGCCGTGCCTTGCCTTGCCGTGCCTTGCCGCGCCGTGCCTTGCCGTGCCGTGCCGTGCCGTGCCGTGCCTTGCCTTGCCGTGCCGTGCCTTGCCGTGCCGTGCCGTGCCTTGCCGTGCCGTGCCTTGCCGTGCCGTGCCGTGCCGTGCTTGCCGTGCCGTGCTTTGCGGTGCCTTGCCTTGCCGTGCCATGCATGCCTTGCCGTGCCTTGCCGTGCCTTGCGTTGCCGTGCCTTGCCTTGCCGTGCCTTGCCGTGCCTTGCCTTGCCGTGCCTTGCCGTTCCGTGCCTTGCCGTGCCGTGCCGTGCCTTGCCGTGCTGTGCCGTGCCGTGCCGTGCCTTGCTTGCCTTGCCCTTGCCTTGCCGTGCCGTGCCGTGACTTGCCTTGCCTTGCCGTGCCGTGCCGTGCCTTGCCTTGCCTTGCCTTGCCTTGCCTTTCCTTGCCTTGTAGTGCCTTGCCTTGCCTTGCCGTGCCTTGCCTTGCTGCCTTGCCTTGCCTTGCCTTGCCTTGCCTTTCCTTGCCTTGCCGTGCCTTGCCTTGCCTTGCCTTGCCTTGCCTTGCCGTGACTTGCCGTGCCGTGCCTTGCCTTGCCGTGCCGTGCCGTGCCTTGCCTTGCCTTGCCTTGCCTGTCCTTTCCTTGCCGTGCCTTGCCTTTCCTTGCCTTGCCTTGCCTTTGCCTTGCCTTTGCCTTGCTTTTGCCTTGCTTTTGCCTTGCTTTTGCCTTGCCTTGCCTTTCTGTTGTTTAAGCTTGCTTCTTTCACATTATGGAAGGCTGCTAGTTTGGTTTTTCTTTAGGTTGCTTACTTCATCTTGGTTTACCTTGTTTCGGGTGGTATGGTATAGATTGTTTCAGGTTCTTGTTTGGAGGTTCAGGGTTAGTTCTTTGAAGATTTGGAAGGTAGATTGCTTTAGGTTCTTCAAGGTTGTTTTTTTTTTTGCAGGTGTTGAAGGTTGCTTGTGTGAGTTGTTCTATGCTGTTTTAGGTACGCTGTTCTAGCTAAGTTTAGGGCCATCTCGTGGAGCAGCAGGCACTCAGCCCAAATGGCCCAAAGAAGCCGTGGCAAGCGGGCCATGCTCAATGCTGCAGAGGAAGGCAAAAAAACCCCCAGAGACGCTTGGTGTCTCCCATGGGGGAAAAAAAAGCTTTCCTCCCCCCAGCTGCAGGGCACGAGAGGCCATCTTCCTGGTGCCTGAGCAGCAGGTAGGAACCGAGCCAAAAGGGCCCAGTGGAGCTCTGCAAAGTGGTCATGCTCCATGCTGCAGAGGAAGGCAAAAAACCCCGGGGACCAATGCCAATCTGCCCCGGGGGGGAAAAAATTCCTTCCTGTCCCCAGTGCTGGCGATCGGCTGTTCCCTGAGCATGTGAGACAGACTTGGCTCCTCGTCCAACAGGCTGCTCATGCCTCCCAGACCTGCCCAAACCCTATCCTGTCCTATCCTATCCTCCCTACACCTGGAGCCATCTCCAGACTTCCGAGAGTGCCCAAATGCCTCTGAGCTCATGACTTTGGGACAAGAATCCTTCCTGGGCCTGTCAGGACACCAGTGGGTGTTCCAAAGCACTGCAACCCCTCTACATCCTCTCTCTTACAGCTCCTGAGCCTGCTCCTGTAGGGAATGAGGATGATGAGCTCTGCCATGCTTCTCAAGAAGGCAACACTCCTTTGCTCTTGCCACTGCAATCCGGTTGAGAAGGATTTCAAAGCATCCGACGAGTTTGGAAGGTGGTGGCTCTGTCAAGAGGTTGTCTTGCAGCAGAGAACCTCTGGCAGCCTCATGCAAGGTCTTCCTCCTTCATCCCTGCCCTGTGATTCCACCAGTTGCTCCAGTGCTTCCTCGGGGGATGTGTTGGAGCTGCCCCCGGGCCAGCTCTGGCACTGGGCACCGGAGGCTGCTCCCTTTTATAGTGCCCCGGGGCATTGTGACCTCAGCGTTGCGGGTGCTGGCATTGTGACGTGGGGGTGACAGAGCCCCCATGTGCAGCCAGCCCATCCCCCCTCTGCCCAGACCTGCCAGCCCTTTGGAGGAAGCCCTTGAGCCGCTGGTCCCCAATCACTCTCTGTACCTTCAAGACAGGGGAGTAATCAACCTAACCATGGCCATTTTTGCAAAATAGAGTATGGATTTGTTGTCTGTCCAGCCTTATTTCCTCTCCTCTCCTCTCCTCTCCTTCCTCTCCTCTCCTCTCCTCTCCTCTCCTCTCCTCTCCTCTCCTCCTCCTCTCCTCTCCTCTCTCCTCTCCTCTCCTCTCCTCTCCTCTCCTCTCCTCTCCTCTCCTCTCCTCTCCTCTCCTCTCCTCTCCTCTCCTCTCCTCTCCTCTCCTCTCCTCTCCTCTCCTCTCCTCTCCTCTCCTCTCCTCTCCTCTCCTCACTTCCCCTCTCTCCACTTTTTCCCTTTTCTTCTCTCCCATAGTGAGTCAAATAACAAAAAGAATATTTGCCTGAAAGGACAGTGGAATATCAGCTCCAAAACCGCTTTCAAGGACACACAACACAATGGATACATCTGTTTCATTTTTTAATTTATTTTATTTTATTTTATTTTATTTAGTCTTATTTTTTTTTTTTAGTTTTGTATTATTTTGTTGCCCTCTCCTCTCTTCTCCTTTCTTCTCCTTCTTCTGTGGTCTTGCCTTGCCTTGCCTTGCCTTGCCTTGCCTTGCCTTGCCTTGCCTCGCCTTTGCCTTTGCCTTGCCTTTGCCTTTGCCTTTGCCTTTGCCTTGCCTCCTTTGCCTTTGCCTTTGTTTGCCTTTGCCTTTGCCTTTGCCTTTGCCTTTGCCTTTGCCTTTGCCTTTGCCTTTGCCTTTGCCTTTGCCTTTGCCTTGCAACACTCCTTTGCTCTTGCCACTGCAATCCGGTTGAGAAGGATTTCAAAGCATCCGACGAGTTTGGAAGGTGGTGGCTCTGTCAAGAGGTTGTCTTGCAGCGGAGAACCTCCAGCAGCCTCATGCAAGGTCTTCTCCCTTCATCCCTGCCCTGTGATTCCACCAGCTGCTCCAGTGCTTCCTCGGGGATGTGTTGGAGCTGCCCCGGGCCAGCTCTGGCGCTGGGCACGGGAGGCTGCCTCCCTTTTATAGTGCCCCGGGGCATTGTGACCTCAGCGTTGCCGGGTGCTGGCATTGTGACGTGGGGGGTGACAGAGCCCCCATGTGCAGCCCCGCCCATCCCCCATCTGCCCAGCACCCTTTGGAGGAAGCCCTTGAGCCGCTGGCCCCCAATCACTCTCTGTACCTACAAGACAGGGGAGTAATCAACCTAACCATGGCCCTTTTTTGCAAAAATGGAGTCTGGATTTGTTGTCTGTCCAGCCTTATTTCATCTCTCTCCTCTCTCTCCTCTCCTCTCCTCTCTCTCCTCTCCTCTCCTCTCCTCTCCTCTCCTCTCCTCTCCTCTCCTCTCCTCTCCTCTCCTCTCCTCTCCTCTCCTCTCCCCTCTCCTCTCCTCTCCTCTCCTCCTCTCCTCACTTCTCCTCTCTCCACTTTTTCCCTTTTCTTCTCTCCCCATAGTGAGTCAAATAACAAAAAGAATATTTGCCTGAAAGATCCAAAACCACTTTCAAGGGACACATAACACAATGGATACATCTGTCTCATTTTTTAATTTATTTTATTTCATTTTATTTAGTCTTATTTTTTTTTAGTTTTGTTTTCTTTTGTGCCCTCTCCTCTCTTCTCCTTTCTTCTCCTTCTTCTGTGGTCTTGCCTTGCCTTGCCTTGCCTTGCCTTGCCTTGCCTTGCCTTGCCTTGCCTTGCCTTGCCTTGCCTTTGCCTTTGCCTTGCCTTTGCCTTTGCCTTTGCGTTTTCCTTGCCTTGCCTTTGCTTTGCCTTTGCCTTTGCCTTTGCCTTTGCCTTGCCTTGCAACACTCCTTTGCTCTTGCCACTGCAATCCGGTTGAGAAGGATTTCAAAGGATCCGACGAGTTTGGAAGTTGGTGGCTCTGTCAAGAGGTTGTCTTGCAGCGGAGAACCTCTGGCAGCCTCATGCAAGGTCTTCCTCCCTTCATCCCTGTCCTGTGATTCCACCAGCTGCTCCAGTGCTTCCTCGGGGATGTGTTGGAGCTGCCCCCGGGCCAGCTCTGGCGCTGGGCACGGGAGGCTGCTCCCTTTTATAGTGCCCCGGGGCATTGTGACCTCAGCGTTGCCGGGTGCTGGCATTGTGACGTGGGGGTGACAGAGCCCCCATGTGCAGCCCCGCCCATCCCCCCTCTGCCCAGCACCCTTTGGAGGAAGCCTTGAGACGCTGGCCCCCAATCACTCACTCAGTACCTACAAGACAGGGGAGTAATCAACCTAACCATGGCCCTTTTTTGCAAAAATAGAGTCTGGATTTGTTGTCTGTCCAGCCTTATTTCATCCTCCTCTCCTCTCCTCTCCTCTCCTCTCCTCTCCTCTCCTCTCCTCTCTCTCTCCTCTCCTCTCCTCTCTCTCCTCTCCTCTCCTCTCCTCTCCTCTCCTCTCCTCTCCTCTCCTCTCCTCTCCTCTCCTCTCCACTCCTCTCCACTCTCTCCACTCCTCTCCACTCCTCACTTCTCCTCTCTCCACTTTTTCCCTTTTCTTCTCTCCCCATAGTGAGTCAAATAACAAAAAGAATATTTGCCTGAAAGGACAGTGGAATTTCAGCTCCAAAACCACTTTCAAGGACACATAACACAATGGATACATGTGTCTCATTTTTTAATTTATTTTATTTCATTTTATTTAGTCTTTTTTTTTTTTTCTAGTTTTGTTTTCTTTTGTTGCCCTCTCCTCTGTTCTCCTTTCTTCTCCTTCTTCTGTGGTCTTGCCTTGCCTTGCCTTGCCTTGCCTTGCCCTTTGCCTTTGCCTTGCCTTTGCCTTTGCCTTTGCATTTGCCTTGCCTTGCCTTTGCGTTTGCCTTTGCCTTTGCCTTTGCCTTTGCCTTTGCCTTTGCCTTTGCCTTTGCCTTTGCCTTTGCCTTTGCCTTTGCCTTTGCCTTTGCCTTTGCCTTGCATCACTCCTTTGCTCTTGCCACTGCAATCCGGTTGAGAAGGATTTCAAAGCATCCGACGAGTTTGGAAGGTGGTGGCTCTTTCAAGAGGTTGTCTTGCAGCGGAGAACCTCCAGCAGCCTCATGCAAGGTCTTCCTCCTTCATCACTGCCCCGTGATTCCACCAGCCGCTCCAGAGCTTCCTCGGGGAGTGTTGGGGCTGCCCCCAGGCCAGCTCTGGCGCTGGGCACGGGAGGCTGCTCCCTTTTATAGTGCCGCGGGGCATTGTGACCTCAGCGTTGCCGGTGCTGGCATTGTGACGTGGGGGTGACAGAGCCCCCATGTGCAGCCCCGCCCATCCCCCCCTCTGCCCCAGCACCCTTTGAGGAAGCCCTTGAGCCGCTGGCCCCCAATCACTCTCTGTACCTACAAGGCAGGGGAGTAATCAACCTAACCATGGCCCTTTTTTGCAAAAATAGAGTCTGGATTTGTTGTCTGTCCAGCCTTATCTCCTCTCCTCTCCTCTCCTCTCCTCTCCTCTCCTCTCCTCTCCTCTCCTCCTCCTCTCCTCTCCTCTCCTCTCCTCTCCTCTCCTCTCCTCTCCTCTCCTCTCCTCTCCTCTCCTCTCCTCTCCTCTCCTCTCCTCTCCTCTCCTCTCCTCTCCTCTCCTCTCCTCTCCTCTCTCCTCTCCTCTCCTCTCCTCTCCTCTCCTCTCCTCACTTCTCCTCTCTCCACTTTTTTCCCTTTTCTTCTCTCCCCATAGTGAGTCAAATAACAAAAAGAATATTTGCCTGAAAGGACAGTGGAATTACAGCTCCAAAACCACTTTCAAGGACACACAACACAATGGATACATCTGTTTCATTTTTTAATTTATTTTATTTCATTTTATTTAGTCTTATTTTTTTTTTTAGTTTTGTATTCTTTTGTTGCCTCTCCTCTCTTCTCCTTTCTTCTCCTTCTTCTGTGGTCTTGCCTTGCCTTGCTTGCCTTGCCTTGCCTTGCCTTGCCTTGCCTTGCCTTGCCTTTGCCTTTGCCTTGCATTTGCCTTTGCCTTTGCCTTTGCCTTGCCTTGCCTTTGCCTTTGCCTTTGCCTTTGCCTTTGCCTTTGCCTTTGCCTTTGCCTTTGCCTTTGCCTTTGCCTTTGCCTTGCATCACTCCTTTGCTCTTGCCACTGCAATCCGGTTGAGAAGGATTTCAAAGCATCCGACGAGTTTGGAAGGTGGTGGCTCTTTCAAGAGGTTGTCTTGCAGTGGAGAACCTCCAGCAGCCTCATGCAAGGTCTTCCTCCCTTCATCCTGCCCTGTGATTCCACCAGCCGCTCCAGTGCTTCCTCGGGGATGTGTGGAGCTGCCCCCGGGCCAGCTCTGGCGCTGGGCACGGGAGGCTGCTCCCTTTTATAGTGCCCCGGGGCATTGTGACCTCAGCGTTGCCGGGTGCTGGCATTGTGACGTGGGGGTGACAGAGCCCCCATGTGCAGCCCCGCCCATCCCCCCTCTGCCCAGCACCCTTTGGAGGAAGCCCTTGAGCCGCTGGTCCCCAATCACTCTCTGTACCTACAAGGCAGGGGAGTAATCAACCTAACCATGGCCCTTTTTTGCAAAAATAGAGTCTGGATTTGTTGTCTGTCCAGCCTTATTCCTCTCCTCTCCTCTCCTCTCCTCTCCTCTCCTCCTCTCCTCTCCTCTCCTCTCCTCTCCTCTCCTCTCCTCTCCTCTCCTCTCCTCTCCTCTCCTCTCCTCTCCTCTCCTCTCCTCTCCTGTCCTCTCCTCTCCTCTCCTCTCCTCTCCTCTCCTCTCCTCTCCTCTCCTCTCCTCTCCTCTCCTCTCCTCTCTCCTCTCCTCTCCTCTCCTCTCCTCTCCTCTCCTCTCCTCTCCTCTCCTCTCCTCTCCTCTCCTCTCCTCTCCTCTCCTCTCCTCTCCTCTCCTCTCCTCTCCTCTCCTCTCCTCTCCTCTCCTCTCTTCTTTCTCTCTCCACTTTTTCCCTTTTCTTCTCTCCCCATAGTGAGTCAAATAACAAAAAGAATATTTGCCTGAAAGGACAGTGGAATTTCAGCTCCAAAACCACTTACAAGGACACATAACACAATGGATACATCTGTCTCATTTTTTAATTTATTTTATTTCATTTTATTTAGTCTTATTTTTTTTTAGTTTTGTTTTCTTTTGTTGCCCTCTCCTCTCTTCTCCTTTCTTCTCCTTCTTCTGTGGTCTTGCCTTTGCCTTGCCTTGCCTTGCCTTGCCTTGCCTTGCCTTGCCTTGCCTTGCCTTGCCTTGCCTTTGCCTTTCCTTTGCCTTGCCTTTGCCTTGCCTTTGCTTGCCTTTGCCTTGCCTTTGCCTGGCAACACTCCTTTGCTCTTGCCACTGCAATCTGGTTGAGAAGGATTTCAAAGCATCAGATGAGTTTGGAAGGTGGTGGCTCTGTCAACAGGTTGTCTCGCAGCAGAGAACCTCAGCAGCCTCATGCAAGGTCTTCCTCCCTTCATCCCTGCCCTGTGATTCCACCAGCTGCTCCAGTGCTTCCTCGGGGATGTGTTGGAGCTGCCCCTGGGCCGGCTCTGGCGCTGGGCACGGGAGGCTGCTCCCTTTTATAGTGCCCCGGGGCATTGTGACCTCAGCGTTGCCGGGTGCTGGCATTGTGACGTGGGGGTGACAGAGCCCCCATGTGCAGCCCCGCCCATCCCCCCTCTGCCCAGCACCCTTTGGAGGAAGCCCTTGAGCCGCTGGCCCCCAATCACTCTCTGTACCTACAAGACAGGGGAGTAATCAACCTAACCATGGCCCTTTTTTGCAAAAAAGAGTCTGGATTTGTTGTCTGTCCAGCCTTATTTCATCTCCTCTCCTCTCCTCTCCTCTCCTCCTCCTCTCCTCTCCTCTCCTCTCCTCTCCTCTCCTCTCCTCTCCTCTCCTCTCCTCTCCTCTCCTCTCCTCTCCTCTCTCTCTCTCCTCTCCTCTCCTCTCTCCTCTCCTCTCCTCTCCTCTCCTCTCTCTCCTCTCCTCTCCTCTCCTCTCCTCTCCTCTCCTCTCCTCACTTCTTCTCTCTCCACTTTTTCCCTTTTCTTCTCTCCCCATAGTGAGTCAAATAACAAAAAGAATATTTGCCTGAAAGGACAGTGGAATTTCAGCTCCAAAACCACTTTCAAGGACACATAACACAATGGATACATCAGTCTCATTTTTTAATTTATTTTATTTCATTTTATTTAGTCTTATTTTTTTTTAGTCTTGTTTTCTTTTGTTGCCCTCTCCTCTCTTCTCCTTTCTTCTCCTTCTTCTGTGGTCTTGCCTTTGCCTTGCCTTGCCTTGCCTTGCCTTGCCTTGCCTTGCCTTGCCTTGCCTTGCCTTGCCTTGCCTTGCCTTTGCCTTGCCTTTGGCTTGCCTTTGCCTTGCCTTTGCCTTGCACACTCCTTTGCTCTTGCCACTGCAATCCGGTTGAGAAGGATTTCAAAGCATCCGACGAGTTTGGAAGGTGGGGCTCTGTCAACAGGTTGTCTTGCAGCAGAGAACCTCCAGCAGCCTCATGCAAGGTCTTCCTCCTTCATCCCTGCCCTGTGATTCCACCAGCTGCTCCAGTGCTTCCTCGGGGATGTGTTGGAGCTGCCCCCGGGCCAGCTCTGTCGCTGGGCACGGGAGGCTGCTCCTTTTATAGTGCCCCGGGGCATTGTGACCTCAGCGTTGCCGGGTGCTGGCATTGTGACGTGGGGGTGACAGAGCCCCCATGTGCAGCCCCGCCCATCCCCCCTCTGCCCAGCACCCTTTGGAGGAAGCCCTTGAGCCGCTGGCCCCCAATCACTCTCTGTACCTACAAGACAGGGGAGTAATCAACCTAACCATGGCCCTTTTTTGCAAAAATGGAGTCTGGATTTGTTGTCTGTCCAGCCTTATTTCATCTCCTCTCCTCTCCTCTCCTCTCCTCTCCTCTCCTCTCCTCTCCTCTCCTCTCCTCTCCTCTCCTCTCTCTCCTCTCCTCTCCTCTCCTCTCCTCTCCTCTCCTCTCCTCTCCTCTCCTCTCCTCTCCTCTCTCTCCTCTCCTCTCCTCTCCTCTCCTCTCCTCTCCTCACTTCTCCTCTCTCCACTTTTTCCCTTTTCTTCTCTCCCCATAGTGAGTCAAATAACAAAAAGAATATTTGCCTGAAAGGACAGTGGAATTTCAGCTCCAAAACCACTTTCAAGGACACATAACACAATGGATACATCTGTCTCATTTTTTAATTTATTTTATTTCATTTTATTTAGTCTTATTTTTTTTTCAGTTTTGTTTACTTTTGTTGCCCTCTCCTCTCTTCTCCTTTCTTCTCCTTCTTCTGTGGTCTTGCCTTTGCCTTGCCTTGCCTTGCCTTGCCTTGTCTTGCCTTGCCTTGCCTTGCCTTGCCTTGCCTTGCCTTGCCTTGCCTTTGCCTTGCCTTTGCCTTGCCTTTGCCTTCCCTTTGCCTTGCCTTGCCTTGCAACACTCCTTTGCTCTTGCCACTGCAATCCGGTTGAGAAGGATTTCAAAGCATCCGACGAGTTTGGAAGGTGGTGGCTCTGTCAACAGGTTGTCTTGCAGCAGAGAACCTCCAGCAGCCTCATGCAAGGTCTTCCTCCCTTCATCCCTGCCCTGTGATTCCACCAGCTGCTCCAGTGCTTCCTCGGGGATGTGTTGGAGCTGCCCCTGGGCCAGCTCTGGCGCTGGGCACGGGAGGCTGCTCCCTTTTATAGTGCCCCGGGCATTGTGACCTCAGCATTGCCGGGTGCTGGCATTGTGACGTGGGGGTGACAGAGCCCCCATATGCAGCCCCGCCCATCCCCCCTCTGCCCAGCACCCTTTGGAGGAAGCCCTTGAGCCACTGGCCCCCAATCACTGTCTGTACCTACAAGAGAGGGGAGTAATCAACCTAACCATGGCCCTTTTTTGCAAAAATAGAGTCTGGATTTGTTGTCTCTCCAGCCTTATTTCATCTCTTCTCCTCTCCTCTCCTCTCCTCTCCTCTCCTCTCCTCTCCTCTCCTCTCCTCTCCTCTCCTCTCCTCTCCTCTCCTCTCCTCTCCTCTCCTCGCCTCGCCTCGCCTCGCCTCGCCTCGCCTCGCCTCGCCTCGCCTCGCCTCGCCTCGCCTCGCCTCGCCTCGCCTCGCCTCGCCTCGCCTCGCCTCGCCTCGCCTCGCCTCTCCTCTCCTCTCCTCTCCTCTCCTCTCCTCTCCTCTCCTCTCCTCTCCTCTCCTCTCCTCTCCTCTCCTCACTTCTCCTCTCTCCACTTTTTCCCTTTTCTTCTCTCCCCATAGTGAGTCAAATAACAAAAAGAATATTTGCCTGAAAGGACAGTGGAATTTCAGCTCCAAAACCACTTTCAAGGACACATAACACAATGGATACATCTGTCTCATTTTTTAATTTATTTTATTTCATTTTATTTAGTCTTATTTTTTTTTTAGTTTTGTTTTCTTTTGTTGCCCTCTCCTCTCTTCTCCTTTCTTCTCCTTCTTCTGTGGTCTTGCCTTTGCCTTGCCTTGCCTTGCCTTGCCTTGCCTTGCCTTGCCTTGCCTTGCCTTGCCTTGCCTTGCCTTGCCTTGCCTTTGCCTTGCCTTTGCCTTGCCTTTGCCTTGCCTTTGCCTTGCCTTGCCTTGCAACACTCCTTTGCTCTTGCCACTGCAATCCAGTTGAGAAGGATTTCAAAGCATCCGATGAGTTTGGAAGGTGGTGTCTCTGTCAACAGGTTGTCTTGCAGCAGAGAACCTCCAGCAGCCTCATGCAAGGTCTTCCTCCCTTCATCCCTGTCCTGTGATTCCACCATCTGCTCCAGTGCTTCCTCGGGATGTGTTGGAGCTGCCCCCGGGCCAGCTCTGTCGCTGGGCACGGGAGGCTGCTCCCTTTTATAGTGCCCCGGGGCATTGTGACCTCAGCGTTGCCGGGTGCTGGCACTGTGACGTGGGGGTGACAGAGCCCCCATGTGCAGCCCCGCCCATCCCCCCTCTGCCCAGCACCCTTTGGAGGAAGCCCTTGAGCCGCTGGCCCCCAATCACTCTCTGTACCTACAAGACAGGGGAGTAATCAACCTAACCATGGCCCTTTTTTGCAAAAATGGAGTCTGGATTTGTTGTCTGTCCAGCCTTATTTCATCTCCTCTCCTCTCCTCTCCTCTCCTCTCCTCTCCTCTCCTCTCCTCTCCTCTCCTCTCCTCTCCTCTCCTCTCCTCTCCTCTCCTCTCCTCTCCTCTCCTCTCCTCTCCTCTCCTCTCCTCTCCTCTCCTCTCCTCTCCTCTCCTCTCCTCTCCTCTCCTCTCCTCACTTCTCCTCTCTCCACTTTTTCCCTTTTCTTCTCTCCCCATAGTGAGTCAAATAACAAAAAGAATATTTGCCTGAAAGGACAGTGGAATTTCAGCTCCAAAACCACTTTCAAGGACACATAACACAATGGATACATCTGTCTCATTTTTTAATTTATTTTATTTCATTTTATTTAGTCTTATTTTTTTTTTAGTTTTGTTTTCTTTTGTTGCCCTCTCCTCTCTTCTCCTTTCTTCTCCTTCTTCTGTGGTCTTGCCTTTGCCTTGCCTTGCCTTGCCTTGCCTTGCCTTGCCTTGCCTTGCCTTGCCTTGCCTTTGCCTTGCCTTTGCCTTGCCTTTGCCTTGCCTTGCCTTGCAACACTCCTTTGCTCTTGCCACTGCAATCCAGTTGAGAAGGATTTCAAAGCATCCGACGAGTTATAAGGTGGTGGCTCTGTCAACAGGTTGTCTTGCAGCAGAGAACCTCCAGCAGCCTCATGCAAGGTCTTCCTCCCTTCATCCCTGCCCTGTGATTCCACCAGCTGCTCCAGTGCTTCCTCGGGGATGTGTTGGAGCTGCCCCTGGGCCAGCTCTGGCGCTGGGCACGGGAGGCTGCTCCCTTTTATAGTGCCCCGGGGCATTGTGACCTCAGCGTTGCCGGGTGCTGGCATTGTGACGTGGGGGTGACAGAGCCCCCATGTGCAGCCCCGCCCATCCCCCCTCTGCCCAGCACCCTTTGGAGGAAGCCCTTGAGCCGCTGGCCCCCAATCACTCTCTGTACCTACAAGAGAGGGGAGTAATCAACCTAACCATGGCCCTTTTTTGCAAAAATAGAGTCTGGATTTGTTGTCTGTCCAGCCTTATTTCATCTCCTCTCTCTCCTCTCCTCTCCTCTCCTCTCCTCTCCTCTCCTCTCCTCTCCTCTCCTCTCCTCTCCTCTCCTCTCCTCTCCTCTCCTCTCCTCTCCTCTCCTCTCCTCTCCTCTCCTCTCCTCTCCTCTCCTCTCCTCTCCTCTCCTCTCCTCTCCTCTCCTCTCCTCTCCTCTCCTCTCCTCTCCTCTCCTCTCCTCTCCTCTCCTCTCCTCTCCTCTCCTCTTTCTTCTCCCTCCACTTTTTCCCTTTCCTTCTCTCCCCATATTGAGTCAAATAACAAAAAGAATATTTGCCTGAAAGGACAGTGGAATTTCAGCTCCAAAACCTCTTTCAAGGACACATAACACAATGGATACATCTGTCTCATTTTTTAATTTATTTTATTTCATTTTATTTAGTCTTATTTTTTTTTTAGTTTTGTTTTCTTTTGTTGCCCTCTCCTCTCTTCTCCTTTCTTCTCCTTCTTCTGTGGTCTTGCCTTTGCCTTGCCTTGCCTTGCCTTGCCTTGCCTTGCCTTGCCTTGCCTTGCCTTGCCTTGCCTTGCCTTTGCCTTGCCTTTGCCTTGCCTTTGCCTTGCCTTTGCCTTGCCTTGCAACACTCCTTTGCTCTTGCCACTGCAATCCGGTTGAGAAGGATTTCAAAGCATCCGACGAGTTTGGAAGGTGGTGGCTCTGTCAACAGGTTGTCTTGCAGCAGAGATCCTCCTGCAGCCTCATGCAAGGTCTTCCTCCCTTCATCCCTGTACTGTGATTCCACCAGCTGCTCCAGTGCTTCCTCGGGGATGTGTTGGAGCTGCCCCTGGGCCAGCTCTGGCGCTGGGCACGGGAGGCTGCTCCCTTTTATAGTGCCCCGGGGCATTGTGACCTCAGCGTTGCCGGGTGCTGGCATTGTGACGTGGGAGTGACAGAGCCCCCATGTGCAGCCCCGCCCACCCCCCCTCTGCCCAGCACCCGTTGGAGGAAGCCCTTGAGCCGCTGGCCCCCAATCACTCTCTGTACCTACAAGAGAGGGGAGTAATCAACCTAACCATGGCCCTTTTTTGCAAAAATGGAGTCTGGATTTGTTGTCTGTCCAGCCTTATTTCATCTCTCCTCCTCTCCTCTCCTCTCCTCTCCTCTCCTCTCCTCTCCTCTCCTCTCCTCTCCTCTCCTCTCCTCTCCTCTCCTCTCCTCTCCTCTCCTCTCCTCTCCTCTCCTCTCCTCTCCTCTCCTCTCCTCTCCTCTCCTCTCCTCTCCTCTCCTCTCTCTCCTCTCCTCTCCTCTCCTCTCCTCTCCTCTCCTCTCCTCTCCTCTCCTCTCCTCTCCTCTCCTCTCCTCTCCTCTCCTCTCCTCTCCTCTCCTCTCCTCTCCTCTCCTCTCCTCTCCTCTCCTCTCCTCTCCTCTCCTCTCCTCTCCTCTCCTCTCTTCTTCTCTCTCCACTTTTTCCCTTTTCTTCTCTCCCCATAGTGAGTCAAATAACAAAAAGAATATTTGCCTGAAAGGACAGTGGAATTTCAGCTGCAAAACCACTTTCAAGGACACATAACACAATGGATACATCTGTCTCATTTTTTAATTTATTTTATTTCATTTTATTTAGTCTTATTTTTTTTTTAGTTTTGTTTTCTTTTGTTGCCCTCTCCTCTCTTCTCCTTTCTTCTCCTTCTACTGTGGTCTTGCCTTTGCCTTGCCTTGCCTTGCCTTGCCTTGCCTTGCCTTGCCTTGCCTTGCCTTGCCTTTGCCTTGCCTTTGCCTTGCCTTTGCCTTGCCTTTGCCTTGCCTTGCAACACTCCTTTGCTCTTGCCACTGCAATCCGGTTGAGAAGGATTTCAAAGCATCCGACGAGTTTGGAAGGTGGTGGCTCTGTCAACAGGTTGTCTTGCAGCAGAGATCCTCCAGCAGCCTCATGCAAGGTCTTCCTCCCTTCATCCCTGCCCTGTGATTCCACCAGCTGCTCCAGTGCTTCCTCGGGGATGTGTTGGAGCTGCCCCTGGGCCAGCTCTGGCGCTGGGCACGGGAGGCTGCTCCCTTTTATAGTGCCCCGGGGCATTGTGACCTCAGCGTTGCCGGGTGCTGGCATTGTGACGTGGGAGTGACAGAGCCCCCATGTGCAGCCCCGCCCATCCCCCCTCTGCCCAGCACCCTTTGGAGGAAGCCCTTGACCCGCTGGCCCCCAATCACTCTCTGTACCTACAAGACAGGGGAGTAATCAACCTAACCATGGCCCTTTTTTGCAAAAATGGAGTCTGGATTTGTTGTCTGTCCAGCCTTATTTTATCTCTCCTCCTCTCCTCTCCTCTCCTCTCCTCTCCTCTCCTCTCCTCTCCTCTCCTCTCCTCTCCTCTCCTCTCCTCTCCTCTCCTCTCCTCTCCTCTCCTCTCCTCTCCTCTCCTCTCCTCTCCTCTCCTCTCCTCTCCTCTCCTCTCCTCTCCTCTCCTCTCCCTCCTCTCCTCTCCTCTCTCCTCTCCTCTCCTCTCCTCTCCTCTCCTCTCCTCTCCTCTCCTCTCCTCTCCTCTCCTCTCCTCTCCTCTCCTCTCCTCTCCTCTCCTCTCCTCTCCTCACCTCTCCTCTCCTCTCCTCTCCTCTCCTCTCCTCTCCTCTCCTCTCCTCTCCTCTCCTCTCCTCTCCTCTCTCTCCTCTCTCTCCTCTCCTCTCCTCTCCTCTCCTCTCCTCTCCTCTCCTCTCCTCTCCTCTCCTCTCCTCTCCTCTCCTCTCCTCTCCTCTCCTCTCCTCTCCTCTCTGCTCTCTTCTTCTCTCTCCACTTTTTCCCTTTTCTTCTCTCCCCATAGTGAGTCAAATAACAAAAAGAATATTTGCCTGAAAGGACAGTGGAATTTCAGCTCCAAAACCTCTTTCAAGGACACATAACACAATGGATACATCTGTCTCATTTTTTAATTTATTTTATTTCATTTTATTTAGTCTTATTTTTTTTTCAGTTTTGTTTTCTTTTGTTGCCCTCTCCTCTCTTCTCCTTTCTTCTCCTTCTACTGTGGTCTTGCCTTTGCCTTGCCTTGCCTTGTCTTGCCTTGCCTTGCCTTGCCTTGCCTTGCCTTGCCTTTGCCTTGCCTTTGCCTTGCCTTTGCCTTGCCTTTGCCTTGCCTTTGCTTGCAACACTCCTTTGCTCTTGCCACTGCAATCCAGTTGAGAAGGATTTCAAAGCATCCGACGAGTTTGGAAGGTGGTGGCTCTGTCAACAGGTTGTCTTGCAGCAGAGAACCTCCAGCAGCCTCATGCAAGGTCTTCTCCCTTCATCCCTGCCCTGTGATTCCACCAGCTGCTCCAGTGCTTCCTCGGGGATGTGTTGGAGCTGCCCCTGGGCCAGCTCTGGCGCTGGGCACGGGAGGCTGCTCCCTTTTATAGTGCCCCGGGGCATTGTGACCTCAGCGTTGCCGGGTGCTGGCATTGTGACGTGGGGGTGACAGAGCCCCCATGTGCAGCCCCGCCCATCCCCCTCCTGCCCAGCACCCTTTGGAGGAAGCCCTTGAGCCGCTGGCCCCCAATCACTCTCTGTACCTACAAGAGAGGGGAGTAATCAACCTAACCATGGCCCTTTTTTGCAAAATAGAGTCTGGATTTGAAGTCTCTCCAGCCTTATTTCATCTCCTCTCCTCTCCTCTCCTCTCCTCTCCTCTCCTCTCCTCTCCTCTCCTCTCCTCTCCTCTCCTCTCCTCTCCTCTCCTCTCCTCTCCTCTCCTCTCCTCTCCTCTCCTCTCCTCTCCTCTCCTCTCCTCTCCTCTCCTCTCCTCTCCCTCTCCTCTCCTCTCCTCTCCTCTCCTCTCCTCTCCTCTCCTCTTTCTTCTCCCTCCACTTTTTCCCTTTCCTTCTCTCCCCATAGTGAGTCAAATAACAAAAAGAATATTTGCCTGAAAGGACAGTGGAATTTCAGCTCCAAAACCTCTTTCAAGGACACATAACACAATGGATACATCTGTCTCATTTTTTAATTTATTTTATTTCATTTTATTTAGTCTTATTTTTTTTTTAGTTTTGTTTTCTTTTGTTGCCCTCTCCTCTCTTCTCCTTTCTTCTCCTTCTTCTGTGGTCTTGCCTTTGCCTTGCCTTGCCTTGCCTTGCCTTGCCTTGCCTTGCCTTGCCTTGCCTTGCCTTGCCTTTGCCTTGCCTTTGCCTTGCCTTTGCCTTGCCTTGCCTTGCCTTGCAACACTCGTTTGCTCTTGCCACTGCAATCCGGTTGAGAAGGATTTCAAAGCATCCGACGAGTTTGGAAGGTGGTGGCTCTGTCAACAGGTTGTCTTGCAGCAGAGAACCTCCAGCAGCCTCATGCAAGGTCTTCCTCCCTTCATCCCTGTCCTGTGATTCCACCAGCTGCTCCAGTGCTTCCTCGGGGATGTGTTGGAGCTGCCCCTGGGCCAGCTCTGGCGCTGGGCACGGGAGGCTGCTCCCTTTTATAGTGCCCCGGGGCATTGTGACCTCAGCGTTGCCGGGTGCTGGCATTGTGACGTGGGAGTGACAGAGCCCCCATGTGCAGCCCGCCCACCCCCCCTCTGCCCAGCACCCTTGGAGGAAGCCCTTGAGCCGCTGGCCCCCAATCACTCTCTGTACCTACAAGAGAGGGGAGTAATCAACCTAACCATGGCCCTTTTTTGCAAAAATGGAGTCTGGATTTGTTGTCTGTCCAGCCTTATTTCATCTCCTCTCCTCTCCTCTCCTCTCCTCTCCTCTCCTCTCCTCTCCTCTCCTCTCCTCTCCTTCCTCTCCTCTCCTCTCCTCTCCTCTCCTCTCCTCTCCTCTCTCTCCTCTCCTCTCCTCTCCTCTCCTCTCTCTCCTCACTTCTCCTCTCTCCACTTTTTCCCTTTTCTTCTCTCCCCATAGTGAGTCAAATAACAAAAAGAATATTTGCCTGAAAGGACAGTGAATTTCAGCTGCAAAACCACTTTCAAGGACACATAACACAATGGATACATCTGTCTCATTTTTTTAATTTATTTTATTTCAGTTTATTTAGTCTTATTTTTTTTTAGTTTTGTTTTCTTTTGTTGCCCTCTCCTCTCTTCTCCTTTCTTCTCCTTCTTCTGTGGTCTTGCCTTTGCCTTGCCTTGCCTTGCCTTGCCTTGCCTTGCCTTGCCTTGCCTTGCCTTGCCTTTGCCTTGCCTTGCCTTGCCTTGCCTTGCCTTTGCCTTGCCTTTGCCTTGCCTTTGTCTTGCCTTTGCCTTGCCTTGCCTTGCAACACTCCTTTGCTCTTGCCACTGCAATCGGGTTGAGAAGGATTTCAAAGCATCCGATGAGTTTGGAAGGTGGTGTCTCTGTCAACAGTTTGTCTTGCAGCAGAGAACCTCCAGCAGCCTCATGCAAGGTCTTCCTCCCTTCATCCCTGCCCTGTGATTCCACCAGCTGCTCCAGTGCTTCCTCGGGGATGTGTTGGAGCTGCCCCTGGGCCAGCTCTGGCGCTGGGCACGGGAGGCTGCTCCCTTTTATAGTGCCCCGGGGCATTGTGACCTCAGCGTTGCCGGGTGCTGGCATTGTGACGTGGGGGTGACAGAGCCCCCATGTGCAGCCCCGCCCATCCCCCCTCTGCCCAGCACCCTTTGGAGGAAGCCCTTGACCCGCTGGCCCCCAATCACTCTCTGTACCTACAAGACAGGGGAGTAATCAACCTAACCATGGCCCTTTTTGCAAAAATGGAGTCTGGATTTGTTGTCTGTCCAGCCTTATTTCATCTCTCCTCCTCTCCTCTCCTCTCCTCTCCTCTCCTCTCTCTCCTCTCCTCTCCTCTCCTCTCCTCTCCTCTCCTCTCCTCTCCTCTCCTCTCCTCTCCTCTCCTCTCCTCTCCTCTCCTCTCCTCTCCTCTCCTCTCCTCTCCTCTCCTCTCCTCTCCTCTCCTCTCTCTCCTCTCCTCTCCTCTCCTCTCCTCTCCTCTCCTCTCCTCTCCTCTCCCTCTCCTCTCCTCTCTTCTTCTCTCTCCACTTTTTCCCTTTTCTTCTCTCCCCATAGTGAGTCAAATAACAAAAAGAATATTTGCCTGAAAGGACAGTGGAATTTCAGCTGCAAAACCACTTTCAAGGACACATAACACAATGGATACATCTGTCTCATTTTTTTAATTTATTTTATTTCATTTTATTTAGTCTTATTTTTTTTTTAGTTTTGTTTTCTTTTGTTGCCCTCTCCTCTCTTCTCCTTTCTTCTCCTTCTTCTGTGGTCTTGCCTTTGCCTTGCCTTGCCTTGAATTGCCTTGCCTTGCCTTGCCTGGCCTTGCCTTGCCTTGCCTTGCCTTGCCTTGCCTTGCCTTGCCTTGCCTTTGCTTGCCTTTGCCTTGCCTTTGTCTTGCCTTTGCCTTGCCTTGCCTTTCAACACTCCTTTGCTCTTGCCACTGCAATCCGGTTGAGAAGGATTTCAAAGCATCCGATGAGTTTGGAAGGTGGTGTCTCTGTCAACAGGTTGTCTTGCAGCAGAGAACCTCCAGCAGCCTCATGCAAGGTCTTCCTCCCTTCATCCCTGCCCTGTGATTCCACCAGCTGCTCCAGTGCTTCCTCGGGGATGTGTTGGAGCTGCCCCTGGGCCAGCTCTGGCGCTGGGCACGGGAGGCTGCTCCCTTTTATAGTGCCCCGGGGCATTGTGACCTCAGCGTTGCTGGGTGCTGGCATTGTGACGTGGGGGTGACAGAGCCCCCATGTGCAGCCCCGCCCATCCCCCCTCTGCCCAGCACCCTTTGGAAGAAGCCCTTGAGCCGCTGGCCCCCAATCACTCTCTGTACCTACAAGAGAGGGGAGTAATCAACCTAACCATGGCCCTTTTTTGCAAAAATAGAGTCTGGATTTGATGTCTCTCCAGCCTTATTTCATCTCCTCTCCTCTCCTCTCCTCTCCTCTCCTCTCCTCTCCTCTCCTCTCCTCTCCTCTCCTCTCCTCTCCTCTCCTCTCCTCTCCTCTCCTCTCCTCTCCTCCTCCTCTCCTCTCCTCTCCTCTCCTCTCCTCTCCTCTCCTCTCCTCTCCTCTCCTCTCCTCTCCTCTCCTCTCCTCTCCTCTCCTCTCCTCTCCTCTCCTCTCCTCTCTCTCCTCTCCTCTCCTCTCCTCTCCTCTCCTCTCTCTCTTCTTCTCTCTCCACTTTTTCCCTTTTCTTCTCTCCCCATAGTGAGTCAAATAACAAAAAGAATATTTGCCTGAAAGGACAGTGGAATTTCAGCTCCAAAACCACTTTCAAGGACACATAACACAATGGATACATCTGTCTCATTTTTTAATTTATTTTATTTCATTTTATTTAGTCTTATTTTTTTTTTAGTTTTGTTTTCTTTTGTTGCCCTCTTCCTCTCTTCTCCTTTCTTCTCCTTCTTCTGTGGTCTTGCCTTTGCCCTGCCTTGCCTTGCCTTGCCTTGCCTTGCCTTGCCTTGCCTTGCCTTGCCTTGCCTTTGCCTTGCCTTTGCCTTGCCTTTGCCTTGCCTTTGCCTTGCAACACTCCTTTGCTCTTGCCACTGCAATCCGGTTGAGAAGGATTTCAAAGCATCCGACGAGTTTGGAAGGTTGTGGCTCTGTCAACAGGTTGTCTTGCAGCAGAGAACCTCCAGCAGCCTCATGCAAGGTCTTCCTCCCTTCATCCCTGCCCTGTGATTCCACCAGCTGCTCCAGTGCTTCCTCGGGATGTGTTGGAGCTGCCCCTGGGCCAGCTCTGGCGCTGGGCACGGGAGGCTGCTCCCCTTTTATAGTGCCCCGGGGCATTGTGACCTCAGCGTTGCCGGGTGCTGATATTGTGACGTGGGGGTGACAGAGCCCCCATGTGCAGCCCCGCCCATCCCCCCCTCTGCCCAGCACCCTTTGGAGGAAGCCCTTGACCCGCTGGCCCCCAATCACTCTCTGTACCTACAAGACAGGGGAGTAATCAACCTAACCATGGCCCTTTTTTGCAAAAATGGAGTCTGGATTTGTTGTCTGTCCAGCCTTATTTCATCTCTCCTCCTCTCCTCTCCTCTCCTCTCCTCTCCTCTCCTCTCCTCTCCTCTCCTCTCCTCTCCTCTCTCTCCTCTCCTCTCCTCTCCTCTCCTCTCCTCTCCTCTCCTCTCCTCTCCTCTCCTCTCCTCTCCTCTCTCCTCTCCTCTCCTCTCCTCTCCTCTCCTCTCCTCTCCTCTCCTCTCCTCTCCTCTCCTCTCCTCTCCTCTCCTCTCCTCTCCTCTCCTCTCCTCTCCTCTCCTCTCCTCTCCTCTCCTCTCTTCTTCTCACTCCACTTTTTCCCTTTTCTTCTCTGCCCATAGTGAGTCAAATAACAAAAAGAATATTTGCCTGAAAGGACAGTGGAATTTCAGCTGCAAAACCACTTTCAAGGACACATAACACAATGGATACATCTGTCTCATTTTTTAATTTATTTTATTTCATTTTATTTAGTCTTATTTTTTTTTTAGTTTTGTTTCCTTTTGTTGCCCTCTCCTCTCTTCCTTTCTTCTCCTTCTACTGTGGTCTTGCCTTTGCCTTGCCTTGCCTTGAATTGCCTTGCCTTGCCTTGCCTGGCCTTGCCTTGCCTTGCCTTGCCTTGCCTTGCCTTGCCTTGCCTTTGCCTTGCCTTTGCCTTGCCTTTGTCTTGCCTTTGCCTTGCCTTGCCTTGCAACACTCCTTTGCTCTTGCCACTGCAATCCGGTTGAGAAGGATTTCAAAGCATCCGACGAGTTTGGAAGGTGGTGGCTCTGTCAACAGGTTGTCTTGCAGCAGAGAACCTCCAGCAGCCTCATGCAAGGTCTTCCTCCCTTCATCCCTGCCCTGTGATTCCACCAGCTGCTCCAGTGCTTCCTCGGGGATGTGTTGGAGCTGCCCCTGGGCCAGCTCTGGCGCTGGGCACGGGAGGCTGCTCCCTTTTATAGTGCCCCGGGGCATTGTGACCTCAGCGTTGCCGGGTGCTGGCATTGTGACGTGGGGGTGACAGAGCCCCCATGTGCAGCCCCGCCCATCCCCCCTCTGCCCAGCACCCTTTGGAGGAAGCCCTTGAGCCGCTGGCCCCCAATCACTCTCTGTACCTACAAGACAGGGGAGTAATCAACCTAACCATGGCCCGTTTTTGCAAAAATAGAGTCTGGATTTGATGTCTCTCCAGCCTTATTTCATCTCCTCTCCTCTCCTCTCCTCTCCTCTCCTCTCCTCTCCTCTCCTCTCCTCTCCTCTCCTCTCCTCTCCTCTCCTCTCCTCTCCTCTCCTCTCCTCTCCTCTCCTCTCCTCTCCTCTCCTCTCCTCTCCTCTCCTCTCCTCTCCTCTCCTCTCCTCTCCTCTCCTCTCCTCTCCTCTCCTCTCCTCTCCTCTCCTCTCCTCTCCTCTCTTCTTCTCCCTCCACTTTTTCCCTTTTCTTCTCTCCCCATAGTGAGTCAAATAACAAAAAGAATATTTGCCTGAAAGGACAGTGGAATTTCAGCTGCAAAACCACTTTCAAGGACACATAACACAATGGATACATCTGTCTCATTTTTTAATTTATTTTATTTCATTTTATTTAGTCTTATTTTTTTTTTAGTTTTGTTTTCTTTTGTTGCCCTCTCCTCTCTTCTCCTTTCTTCTCCTTCTTCTGTGGTCTTGCCTTTGCCTTGCCTTGCCTTGCCTTGCCTGGCCTTGCCTTGCCTTGCCTTGCCTTGCCTTGCCTTTGCCTTGCCTTGCCTTGCCTTTGCCTTGCCTTTGCCTTGCCTTTGCCTTGCCTTTGCCTTGAACACTCCTTTGCTCTTGCCACTGCAATCCGGTTGAGAAGGATTTCAAAGCATCCGACGAGTTTGGAAGGTGGTGGCTCTGTCAACAGGTTGTCTTGCAGCAGAGAACCTCCAGCAGCCTCATGCAAGGTCTTCCTCCCTTCATCCCTGCCCTGTGATTCCACCAGCTGCTCCAGTGCTTCCTCGGGGATGTGTTGGAGCTGCCCCTGGGCCAGCTCTGGCGCTGGGCACGGGAGGCTGCTCCCTTTTATAGTGCCCCGGGGCATTGTGACCTCAGCGTTGCCGGGTGCTGGCATTGTGACGTGGGGGTGACAGAGCCCCCATGTGCAGCCCCGCCCATCCCCCCTCTGCCCAGCACCCTTTGGAGGAAGCCCTTGAGCCGCTGGCCCCCAATCACTCTCTGTACCTACAAGACAGGGGAGTAATCAACCTAACCATGGCCCGTTTTTGCAAAAATAGAGTCTGGATTTGATGTCTCTCCAGCCTTATTTCATCTCCTCTCCTCTCCTCTCCTCTCCTCTCCTCTCCTCTCCTCTCCTCTCCTCTCCTCTCCTCTCCTCTCCTCTCCTCTCCTCTCCTCTCCTCTCCTCTCCTCTCCTCTCCTCTCCTCTCCTCTCCTCTCCTCTCCTCTCCTCTCCTCTCCTCTCCTCTCCTCTCCTCTCCTCTCCTCTCCTCTCCTCTCCTCTCCTCTCCTCTCCTCTCCTCTCCTCTCCTCTCCTCTCCTCTCCTCTCCTCTCCTCTCCTCTCCTCTCCTCTCCTCTCCTCTCCTCTCCTCTCCTCTCCTCTCTTCTTCTCCCTCCACTTTTTCCCTTTTCTTCTCTCCCCATAGTGAGTCAAATAACAAAAAGAATATTTGCCTGAAAGGACAGTGGAATTTCAGCTGCAAAACCACTTTCAAGGACACATAACACAATGGATACATCTGTCTCATTTTTTAATTTATTTTATTTCATTTTATTTAGTCTTATTTTTTTTTTAGTTTTGTTTTCTTTTGTTGCCCTCTCCTCTCTTCTCCTTTCTTCTCCTTCTTCTGTGGTCTTGCCTTTGCCTTGCCTTGCCTTGCCTTGCCTGGCCTTGCCTTGCCTTGCCTTGCCTTGCCTTGCCTTTGCCTTGCCTTGCCTTGCCTTGCCTTTGCCTTGCCTTTGCCTTGCCTTTGCCTTGCCTTTGCCTTGAACACTCCTTTGCTCTTGCCACTGCAATCCGGTTGAGAAGGATTTCAAAGCATCCGACGAGTTTGGAAGGTGGTGGCTCTGTCAACAGGTTGTCTTGCAGCAGAGAACCTCCAGCAGCCTCATGCAAGGTCTTCCTCCCTTCATCCCTGCCCTGTGATTCCACCAGCTGCTCCAGTGCTTCCTCGGGGATGTGTTGGAGCTGCCCCTGGGCCAGCTCTGGCGCTGGGCACGGGAGGCTGCTCCCTTTTATAGTGCCCCGGGGCATTGTGACCTCAGCGTTGCCGGGTGCTGGCATTGTGACGTGGGGGTGACAGAGCCCCCATGTGCAGCCCCGCCCATCCCCCCTCTGCCCAGCACCCTTTGGAGGAAGCCCTTGAGCCGCTGGCCCCCAATCACTCTCTGTACCTACAAGACAGGGGAGTAATCAACCTAACCATGGCCCGTTTTTGCAAAAATAGAGTCTGGATTTGATGTCTCTCCAGCCTTATTTCATCTCCTCTCCTCTCCTCTCCTCTCCTCTCCTCTCCTCTCCTCTCCTCTCCTCTCCTCTCCTCTCCTCTCCTCTCCTCTCCTCTCCTCTCCTCTCCTCTCCTCTCCTCTCCTCTCCTCTCCTCTCCTCTCCTCTCCTCTCCTCTCCTCTCCTCTCCTCTCCTCTCCTCTCCTCTCCTCTCCTCTCCTCTCCTCTCCTCTCCTCTCTTCTTCTCCCTCCACTTTTTCCCTTTTCTTCTCTCCCCATAGTGAGTCAAATAACAAAAAGAATATTTGCCTGAAAGGACAGTGGAATTTCAGCTGCAAAACCACTTTCAAGGACACATAACACAATGGATACATCTGTCTCATTTTTTAATTTATTTTATTTCATTTTATTTAGTCTTATTTTTTTTTTAGTTTTGTTTTCTTTTGTTGCCCTCTCCTCTCTTCTCCTTTCTTCTCCTTCTTCTGTGGTCTTGCCTTTGCCTTGCCTTGCCTTGCCTTGCCTGGCCTTGCCTTGCCTTGCCTTGCCTTGCCTTGCCTTTGCCTTGCCTTGCCTTGCCTTTGCCTTGCCTTTGCCTTGCCTTTGCCTTGCCTTTGCCTTGAACACTCCTTTGCTCTTGCCACTGCAATCCGGTTGAGAAGGATTTCAAAGCATCCGACGAGTTTGGAAGGTGGTGGCTCTGTCAACAGGTTGTCTTGCAGCAGAGAACCTCCAGCAGCCTCATGCAAGGTCTTCCTCCCTTCATCCCTGCCCTGTGATTCCACCAGCTGCTCCAGTGCTTCCTCGGGGATGTGTTGGAGCTGCCCCTGGGCCAGCTCTGGCGCTGGGCACGGGAGGCTGCTCCCTTTTATAGTGCCCCGGGGCATTGTGACCTCAGCGTTGCCGGGTGCTGGCATTGTGACGTGGGGGTGACAGAGCCCCCATGTGCAGCCCCGCCCATCCCCCCTCTGCCCAGCACCCTTTGGAGGAAGCCCTTGAGCCGCTGGCCCCCAATCACTCTCTGTACCTACAAGACAGGGGAGTAATCAACCTAACCATGGCCCGTTTTTGCAAAAATAGAGTCTGGATTTGATGTCTCTCCAGCCTTATTTCATCTCCTCTCCTCTCCTCTCCTCTCCTCTCCTCTCCTCTCCTCTCCTCTCCTCCTCTCCTCTCCTCTCCTCTCCTCTCCTCTCCTCTCCTCTCCTCTCCTCTCCTCTCCTCTCCTCTCCTCTCCTCTCCTCTCCTCTCCTCTCCTCTCCTCTCCTCTCCTCTCCTCTCCTCTCCTCTCCTCTCCTCTCCTCTCCTCTCCTCTCCTCTCCTCTCCTCTCCTCTCCTCTCCTCTCCTCTCCTCTCCTCTCTCCTCTCCTCTCCTCTCCTCTCCTCTCCTCTCCTCTCCTCTCTTCTTCTCCCTCCACTTTTTCCCTTTTCTTCTCTCCCCATAGTGAGTCAAATAACAAAAAGAATATTTGCC
Organism: Columba livia; assembly: GCF_036013475.1. Classification (NCBI taxonomy): domain Eukaryota; kingdom Metazoa; phylum Chordata; class Aves; order Columbiformes; family Columbidae; genus Columba; species Columba livia. The sequence continues at coordinate 31,846 of NW_027043183.1, forward strand.
TGAAAGGACAGTGGAATTTCAGCTGCAAAACCACTTTCAAGGACACATAACACAATGGATACATCTGTCTCATTTTTTAATTTATTTTATTTCATTTTATTTAGTCTTATTTTTTTTTAGTTTTGTTTTCTTTTGTTGCCCTCTCCTCTCTTCTCCTTTCTTCTCCTTCTTCTGTGGTCTTGCCTTTGCCTTGCCTTGCCTTGCCTTGCCTGGCCTTGCCTTGCCTTGCCTTGCCTTGCCTTGCCTTTGCCTTGCCTTGCCTTGCCTTGCCTTTGCCTTGCCTTTGCCTTGCCTTTGCCTTGCCTTTGCCTTGAACACTCCTTTGCTCTTGCCACTGCAATCCGGTTGAGAAGGATTTCAAAGCATCCGACGAGTTTGGAAGGTGGTGGCTCTGTCAACAGGTTGTCTTGCAGCAGAGAACCTCCAGCAGCCTCATGCAAGGTCTTCCTCCCTTCATCCCTGCCCTGTGATTCCACCAGCTGCTCCAGTGCTTCCTCGGGGATGTGTTGGAGCTGCCCCTGGGCCAGCTCTGGCGCTGGGCACGGGAGGCTGCTCCCTTTTATAGTGCCCCGGGGCATTGTGACCTCAGCGTTGCCGGGTGCTGGCATTGTGACATGGGAGTGACAGAGCCCCCATGTGCAGCCCCGCCCACCCCCCCTCTGCCCAGCACCCTTTGGAGGAAGCCCTTGAGCCGCTGGCCCCCAATCACTCTCTGTACCTACAAGACAGGGGAGTAATCAACCTAACCATGGCCCTTTTTTGCAAAAATGGAGTCTGGATTTGTTGTCTGTCCAGCCTCATTTCATCTCTCCTCCTCTCCTCTCCTCTCCTCTCCTCTCCTCTCCTCTCCTCTCCTCTCCTCTCCTCTCCTCTCCTCTCCTCTCCTCTCCTCTCCTCTCCTCTCCTCTCCTCTCCTCTCCTCTCCTCTCCTCTCCTCTCCTCTCCTCTCCTCTCCTCTCCTCTCCTCTCCTCTCCTCCTCTCCTCTCCTCTCCTCTCCTCTCCTCTCCTCTCCTCTCCTCTCTTCTTCTCTCTCCACTTTTTCCCTTTTCTTCTCTCCCCATAGTGAGTCAAATAACAAAAAGAATATTTGCCTGAAAGGACAGTGGAATTTCAGCTGCAAAACCACTTTCAAGGACACATAACACAATGGATACATCTGTCTCATTTTTTAATTTATTTTATTTCATTTTATTTAGTCTTATTTTTTTTTAGTTTTGTTTTCTTTTGTTGCCCTCTCCTCTCTTCTCCTTTCTTCTCCTTCTTCTGTGGTCTTGCCTTTGCCTTGCCTTGCCTTGAATTGCCTTGCCTTGCCTTGCCTGGCCTTGCCTTGCCTTGCCTTGCCTTGCCTTGCCTTGCCTTGCCTTTGCCTTGCCTTTGCCTTGCCTTTGTCTTGCCTTTGCCTTGCCTTGCCTTGCAACACTCCTTTGCTCTTGCCACTGCAATCCGGTTGAGAAGGATTTCAAAGCATCCGATGAGTTTGGAAGGTGGTGTCTCTGTCAACAGGTTGTCTTGCAGCAGAGAACCTCCAGCAGCCTCATGCAAGGTCTTCCTCCCTTCATCCCTGTCCTGTGATTCCATCATCTGCTCCAGTGCTTCCTCGGGGATGTGTTGGAGCTGCCCCTGGGCCAGCTCTGGCGCTGGGCACGGGAGGCTGCTCCCTTTTATAGTGCCCCGGGGCATTGTGACCTCAGCGTTGCCGGGTGCTGATATTGTGACGTGGGGGTGACAGAGCCCCCATGTGCAGCCCCGCCCATCCCCCCTCTGCCCAGCACCCTTTGGAGGAAGCCCTTGACCCGCTGGCCCCCAATCACTCTCTGTACCTACAAGACAGGGGAGTAATCAACCTAACCATGGCCCTTTTTTGCAAAAATGGAGTCTGGATTTGTTGTCTGTCCAGCCTTATTTCATCTCTCCTCTCCTCTCCTCTCCTCTCCTCTCCTCTCCTCTCCTCTCCTCTCCTCTCCTCTCCTCTCCTCTCCTCTCCTCTCCTCTCCTCTCCTCTCCTCTCCTCTCCTCTCCTCTCCTCTCCTCTCCTCTCCTCTCCTCTCCTCTCCTCTCCTCTCCTCTCCTCTCCTCTCCTCTCTCCTCTCCTCTCCTCTCCTCTCCTCTCCTCTCTCTCCTCTCCTCTCCTCTCCTCTCTTCTTCTCACTCCACTTTTTCCCTTTTCTTCTCTGCCCATAGTGAGTCAAATAACAAAAAGAATATTTGCCTGAAAGGACAGTGGAATTTCAGCTGCAAAACCACTTTCAAGGACACATAACACAATGGATACATCTGTCTCATTTTTTAATTTATTTTATTTCATTTTATTTAGTCTTATTTTTTTTTTAGTTTTGTTTCCTTTTGTTGCCCTCTCCTCTCTTCTCCTTTCTTCTCCTTCTACTGTGGTCTTGCCTTTGCCTTGCCTTGCCTTGAATTGCCTTGCCTTGCCTTGCCTGGCCTTGCCTTGCCTTGCCTTGCCTTGCCTTGCCTTGCCTTGCCTTTGCCTTGCCTTTGCCTTGCCTTTGTCTTGCCTTTGCCTTGCCTTGCCTTCCTTGCCTTGCAACACTCCTTTGCTCTTGCCACTGCAATCCGGTTGAGAAGGATTTCAAAGCATCCGACGAGTTTGGAAGGTGGTGGCTCTGTCAACAGGTTGTCTTGCAGCAGAGAACCTCCAGCAGCCTCATGCAAGGTCTTCCTCCCTTCATCCCTGCCCTGTGATTCCACCAGCTGCTCCAGTGCTTCCTCGGGGATGTGTTGGAGCTGCCCCTGGGCCAGCTCTGGCGCTGGGCACGGGAGGCTGCTCCCTTTTATAGTGCCCGGGGCATTGTGACCTCAGCGTTGCCGGGTGCTGGCATTGTGACGTGGGGGTGACAGAGCCCCCATGTGCAGCCCCGCCCATCCCCCCTCTGCCCAGCACCCTTTGGAGGAAGCCCTTGAGCCGCTGGCCCCCAATCACTCTCTGTACCTACAAGACAGGGGAGTAATCAACCTAACCATGGCCCGTTTTTGCAAAAATAGAGTCTGGATTTGATGTCTCTCCAGCCTTATTTCATCTCCTCTCCTCTCCTCTCCTCTCCTCTCCTCTCCTCTCCTCTCCTCTCCTCTCCTCTCCTCTCCTCTCCTCCTCTCCTCTCCTCTCCTCTCCTCTCCTCTCCTCTCCTCTCCTCTCCTCTCCTCTCCTCTCCTCTCCTCTCCTCTCCTCTCCTCTCCTCTCCTCTCCTCTCCTCTCCTCTCCTCTCCTCTCCTCTCCTCTCCTCTCCTCTCCTCTCCTCTCCTCTCCTCTCTCTCCTCTCCTCTCCTCTCCTCTCTTCTTCTCCCTCCACTTTTTCCCTTTTCTTCTCTCCCCATAGTGAGTCAAATAACAAAAAGAATATTTGCCTGAAAGGACAGTGGAATTTCAGCTGCAAAACCACTTTCAAGGACACATAACACAATGGATACATCTGTCTCATTTTTTAATTTATTTTATTTCATTTTATTTAGTCTTATTTTTTTTTTAGTTTTGTTTTCTTTGTTGCCCTCTCCTCTCTTCTCCTTTCTTCTCCTTCTTCTGTGGTCTTGCCTTTGCCTTGCCTTGCCTTGCCTTGCCTGGCCTTGCCTTGCCTTGCCTTGCCTTGCCTTGCCTTTGCCTTGCCTTGCCTTGCCTTTGCCTTGCTTTGCCTTGCCTTTGCCTTGCCTTTGCCTTGAACACTCCTTTGCTCTTGCCACTGCAATCCGGTTGAGAAGGATTTCAAAGCATCCGACGAGTTTGGAAGGTGGTGGCTCTGTCAACAGGTTGTCTTGCAGCAGAGAACCTCCAGCAGCCTCATGCAAGGTCTTCCTCCCTTCATCCCTGCCCTGTGATTCCACCAGCTGCTCCAGTGCTTCCTCGGGGATGTGTTGGAGCTGCCCTGGGCCAGCTCTGGCGCTGGGCACGGGAGGCTGCTCCCTTTTATAGTGCCCCGGGGCATTGTGACCTCAGCGTTTGCCGGGTGCTGGCATTGTGACGTGGGAGTGACAGAGCCCCCATGTGCAGCCCCGCCCATCCCCCCTCTGCCCAGCACCCTTTGGAGGAAGCCCTTGACCCGCTGGCCCCCAATCACTCTCTGTACCTACAAGACAGGGGAGTAATCAACCTAACCATGGCCCTTTTTTGCAAAAATGGAGTCTGGATTTGTTGTCTGTCCAGCCTTATTTCATCTCTCCTCTCTCTCCTCTCCTCTCCTCCTCTCCTCTCCTCCTCCTCTCCTCTCCTCTCCTCTCCTCTCCTCTCCTCTCCTCTCCTCTCCTCTCCTCTCCTCTCCTCTCCTCTCCTCTCCTCTCCTCTCCTCTCCTCTCCTCTCCTCTCCTCTCCTCTCCTCTCCTCTCCTCTCCTCTCCTCTCCTCTCCTCTCCTCTCCTCTCCTCTCCTCTCCTCTCCTCTCCTCTCCTCTCCTCTCCTCTCCTCTCCTCTCCTCTCCTCTCCTCTCCTCTCTCTCTTCTCTCTCTCCACTTTTTCCCTTTTCTTCTCTCCCCATAGTGAGTCAAATAACAAAAAGAATATTTGCCTGAAAGGACAGTGGAATTTCAGCTGCAAAACCACTTTCAAGGACACATAACACAATGGATACATCTGTCTCATTTTTTAATTTATTTTATTTCATTTTATTTAGTCTTATTTTTTTTTTTAGTTTTGTTTCCTTTTGTTGCCCTCTCCTCTCTTCTCCTTTCTTCTCCTTCTTCTGTGGTCTTGCCTTTGCCTTGCCTTGCCTTGAATTGCCTTGCCTTGCCTTGCCTGGCCTTGCCTTGCCTTGCCTTGCTTGCCTTGCCTTGCCTTGCCTTTGCCTTGCCTTTGCCTTGCCTTTGTCTTGCCTTTGCCTTGCTTGCCTTGCAACACTCCTTTGCTCTTGCCACTGCAATCCGGTTGAGAAGGATTTCAAAGCATCCGACGAGTTTGGAAGGTGGTGGCTCTGTCAACAGGTTGTCTTGCAGCAGAGAACCTCCAGCAGCCTCATGCAAGGTCTTCCTCCCTTCATCCCTGCCCTGTGATTCCACCAGCTGCTCCAGTGCTTCCTCGGGGATGTGTTGGAGCTGCCCCTGGGCCAGCTCTGGCGCTGGGCACGGAGGCTGCTCCCTTTTATAGTGCCCCGGGGCATTGTGACCTCAGCGTTGCCGGGTGCTGGCATTGTGACGTGGGGGTGACAGAGCCCCCATGTGCAGCCCCGCCCATCCCCCCTCTGCCCAGCACCCTTTGGAGGAAGCCCTTGAGCCGCTGGCCCCCAATCACTCTCTGTACCTACAAGACAGGGGAGTAATCAACCTAACCATGGCCCGTTTTTTGCAAAAATAGAGTCTGGATTTGATGTCTCTCCAGCCTTATTTCCTCTCCTCTCCTCTCTCCTCTCCTCTCCTCTCCTCTCCTCTCCTCTCCTCCTCTCCTCTCCTCTCCTCTCCTCTCCTCTCCTCTCCTCTCCTCTCCTCTCCCTCTCCTCCTCTCCTCTCCTCTCCTCTCCTCTCCTCTCCTCTCCTCTCCTCTCCTCTCCTCTCCTCTCCTCTCCTCTCCTCTCCTCTCCTCTCCTCTCCTCTCCTCTCCTCTCCTCTCCTCTCCTCTCCTCTCCTCCTCTCCTCTCCTCTCTCTCCTCTCTCTCTCTTCTTCTCTCTCCACTTTTTCCCTTCTTTTCTTCTCTCCCCATAGTGAGTCAAATAACAAAAAGAATATTTGCCTGAAAGGACAGTGGAATTTCAGCTGCAAAACCACTTTCAAGGACACATAACACAATGGATACATCTGTCTCATTTTTTAATTTATTTTATTTCATTTTATTTAGTCTTATTTTTTTTTTAGTTTTGTTTTCTTTTGTTGCCCTCTCCTCTCTTCTCCTTTCTTCTCCTTCTTCTGTGGTCTTGCCTTTGCCTTGCCTTGCCTTGAATTGCCTTGCCTTGCCTTGCCTGGCCTTGCCTTGCCTTGCCTTGCCTTGCCTTGCCTTGCCTTGCCTTTGCCTTGCCTTTGCCTTGCCTTTGTCTTTGCCTTTGCCTTGCCTTGCCTTGCAACACTCCTTTGCTCTTGCCACTGCAATCCGGTTGAGAAGGATTTCAAAGCATCCGATGAGTTTGGAAGGTGGTGTCTCTGTCAACAGGTTGTCTTGCAGCAGAGAACCTCCAGCAGCCTCATGCAAGGTCTTCCTCCCTTCATCCCTGTCCTGTGATTCCACCATCTGCTCCAGTGCTTCCTCGGGGATGTGTTGGAGCTGCCCCTGGGCCAGCTCTGGCGCTGGGCACGGGAGGCTGCTCCCTTTTATAGTGCCCCGGGGCATTGTGACCTCAGCGTTGCCGGGTGCTGGCATTGTGACGTGGGGGTGACAGAGCCCCCATGTGCAGCCCCGCCCATCCCCCCTCTGCCCAGCACCCTTTGGAGGAAGCCCTTGACCCGCTGGCCCCCAATCACTCTCTGTACCTACAAGACAGGGAGTAATCAACCTAACCATGGCCCTTTTTTGCAAAAATGGAGTCTGGATTTGTTGTCTGTCCAGCCTTATTTCATCTCTCCTCTCCTCTCCCTCTCCTCTCCTCTCCTCTCCTCTCCTCTCCTCTCTCTCCTCTCCTCTCCTCTCCTCTCCTCTCCCTCTCCTCTCCTCTCCTCTCCTCTCCTCTCCTCTCCTCTCCTCTCCTCTCCTCTCCTCTCCTCTCCTCTCCTCTCCTCTCCTCTCCTCTCCTCTCTCTCCTCTCCTCTCCTCTCCTCTCCTCTCCTCTCCTCTCCTCTCCTCTCCTCTCCTCTCCTCTCCTCTCCTCTCCTCTCTTCTTCTCACTCCACTTTTTCCCTTTA